>NW_022279607.1:92500-366612 GCF_009193385.2 Nasonia vitripennis
GGTTAGCATAAGTGGCACCCCCCTGTTAGAGAAAGACAGACTCTCTTATGTCAATGTGTAAGACAAAGACACCATACCTTCTATCAATGCTTGGTATATGGAAAGAAGGTATGTTGTCTTTCTCTAATAGGGTGCCACTTTTGCAAACCTACACACGCAGTCTATCTCTCTTATGTCTATGGTTGCAATCCTTGCAGGTTATGGTAAAAATGGAATGGAATCCGAGGCATTTTTCCTCTTTCATATTTTTCAAATCCAATAGTTTATTACATTGACGACACTTTACATTTTTCCCAAAAGTATTGATATCTACAATTCGCAACCCGTAACTTTTTTGCTCTGTACGTCAATCACATCAGTATCTTGTCTCAAACAATTTTTCTTCGCGTCTGACATACTTTTCAAAGTCTTGCTGTTCTTTGCGGCCAACTTTTTTTTATGAAACGGCTATCCTTCAATCTACCTCTTTTTAACAATAAATCTGCATTTGTTGACATTGTTAGACAGTTCCGCAAGCAGCTTTATAACCTCTTGACGTAACATGTGTTTATGAAACGAAATGCTGCATTGCCAAATTGCACCAGTCTGCGCAGAAGGCGATTTTTGCGAGTCTGCGTGCGAAAGGATTCTTAACTCATTCTCAGTGGAAAGAGGGGGCAAATACATGCAGGGTTAGTTCATCTGAATTGAGAACGACTGCACCCAGTGAAATACCTTAAGGTAGTACTACCCATACTGTGGTAGTCAAAACAAGTCCACTTTTTATATTTTGTTTATTTGCGAGATACACATAATAATAGAAGTTGCATAAATTAAGTTACATTAAATAATGATTAAACATTCTCATCAAACAATTTTATTTACCGTGATTATCAATAAAAAGTTTCAGACAGAAGCTGATTTGACTCATTATTTTGAGGTTAAGTGTACATTTTTTAACTTTTATTTGTTTATTACTACACTCACACGTTCCAAGATTAGATTTTTGAGGTATCAACTTATTCGTTACATGTTTATCTACTAATTTGAAAAGTTTGGGTAAATTCTGAATGGTCAGTTTTGTGAAATCAAGCAATCACTCGAAAAGTGCAGATTTTCGCAAATTGAAATGTTTATAACTTTTGTCACAGGTTCCAAACCTTTACCAAATTAACTGAGTGTTTATCTTATCAATATCTAACAGCATACCAAATTTTATCAAATTCTGAACGGTCAACTCTTGGTTTTTCTGTAATTTTGCTTTTATTAATTGTTATAAGTAAATTAATTGTTTTTTCGTTTGCTATTTGGTGGCGTAGAATTTGAAACTTCAATTGACTTTGAAACCCCTTTAACCCTTTAAACCAGGCAAAACCTGGCAGAGATATCGAGAAACAAACTGAGCCATCCTTTGCATAACCAAAAATAAAAGTACCCGTGTTTTTTCTTTTGTCGATTACAATTGTTTGTAACAAATTATTTAAACAAATAACCCAAAATGTCGTAATTTTGCAAAACCGAATGGGGATATCGATTCTACGAGCAAAAACACGACAAAAACCATATGTAACGTTTTTTTGTCAGAGTTCAATTTGTTAGTGTAAAATAAGGATAAACAATCGTGCGCAAAGTAGTAAAAGTTTCAATAATCATTCCGTCAGTTCCGCTCGGAGCGATCGGTCGTGTTTCGCGCGCGTGTCGTCAGCTCGGAGCAGTATATAAAACTTTGTATACGATTAGTTAGTGACTTAAAATTTAAACATGCTACTTGTTTAAATAGTTACACATTATCTTGCCAATATGGCATCGAACGTGAAAACACCTCCGGATAAGCCGGACCACAGCTTTTACAAGTGCCATCCAAAAAAGCTAGTGAAAACAGTGATCTGCATAATATGCGAAAATGTTTATCATAAAAGTGACTATGAGAAAATAAAAAAATCCTGTTTTTGTTGGTGAACACCTGGTTATCTGCCCAGAGTATGTCCTGGGAGACATAACATCTAACTTTGAAGAGCATATGCTAAGTGACGTGGCAAGAAAAACCATTGCACTCATAAAAATGAAGAAATCTGAAGAAATCAGAGAATAACTGCTACAAGAAATTCATAACAAAACAGTTGAAAAACATAATTCAACAATATTAGGCGAGGAGAATGAAATGGAAAATCTTGTTGCTGAAAATACCTTATTAAAACAACTAGTTGCCGAACTTCAAGATAAAAATCAGCTTCAGAAAGAAATGATTGAATTACAAAAACAGAAAAATACAGAGCCGCAGACAAATTTAAAATCATATGCTGATGCTACGAGAGCGATAAAGCCAAAACCGAAACGTGTCCCAAGTATAATGGTTAAGGCCAATGACCTGGAACAGACGAACACAATGGAGCTACTCACGAAGTGTCTGGTTACAGTAAAGAATGTGCAAACTAAGTTTATACGCAAGAAGAACCAAAGTGAAATAGAAATCAGCTGTATGAATACTAAAAGCCTGGAAACACTCGAGAACGTGTTATCAAGTAAATTAAAAAATGGTGAAATTAAAGTAGAACAACAAGGTAATCCAAAAATGAAAATTATTGGAATAGACAATACTACAAATATGGATGAACATGATATGGAAAATGACATTAACACTCGTAATTTCAAAAATTATAACAACAAAAGTAAGGTACTGCACATGTACACCAATAAAAGGACCAAAACCTGCACAGTTCTAATGGAACTCCCACCAGAAATCTACAAGCACATACGTGAAAACAATAATAAAGTTTTTGTAGGTCATCAGTACTGCAAAGCCTACGATCTTATTAACATTAACCCTTGCTACAACTGTGGAAGATACGGACATAGTGCATCAAAGTGTAGGAACAAATCAGCATGTATAAAGTGCTCGGATAACCACAACGTAAGTGTCTGTAAGAATGACAGAATTGAGTGTGTGAACTGTATATTTAACAACGCCACATACAAAACAAGTCTACCAACGGATCATTTGCCAACAGATAGAATAAAGTGTACAATTCTTAAAAAGAAGATCAAAAAATATATCAACTCTATTGATTACCCGATCGCACCTGTATTACCGACGTGGGACGAAACAATCGCACGTAAACAAATACACAATCTACAAACAAACAAACTACTATACCACAGATCGATAACGGCAGGAAAAAAGAGGGAAATCTACGTTTTGATACGCAGCAAGAAAACAACAGTCAGCACATTATTCCAAAGAACACAGCAAATTCATCAGTTGAATAATGGAAGCACAAATAAATTTAATCGACGAAATACAAAATAGCCTAAATGAACAAGAGCGAACATATATGGATATTGAGTCTTTCAATAAGGAAAGGACTAGTAGTAATGATCTAATTTTGTATTTAAACATTAGAAGCCTAAATGCCAATTTCGATAAATTACAAATCTTTCTTAAAAGTCTAAAAATAAAACCTTACGTTATTGTATGTACAGAGGTATGGAAACTAACACTATCAGTATTATAGAATAAAAGATTACGAACTTTATTATAATCACGGAGACATCAACAAAAATGATGGTGTTGTGGTCTATTAAATAAAAATGTTAAACATACTAACGAAATGATAGCTATAGGTAAGCTTAAAATATTAAACACTACTATCCCTCTAAATAATAATAAACTACTTGAGATCTTATCCTTATATAGATCACACGGACTGAGTAGCATAGAATTTAATCAGAACCTAAAAACTTATCTAGAACATAAAAAAAAGCAAAAAACCATATTATAATCGGTGATTTTAACATAAATATTCAAGACTATAATCATGTAAGCATGGAATTCATGAACAACCTCCAGGAAAAAGGTTTTCTCCCAGGTTTTACTAACACCACCAGACCTACAAACATAACTACAAATGAAGGAACTTGCATTGATAATATCTTTGTCAAAACTGATTTTGTACGTACAAAATCACTAACTCTCATGACGCCCATTACCGATCACTACCCACTTATCCTAGAATTAAAAAATGGAGTATTAAAACAGAATAAAAAAGAGTCAGAAGGATATATACTATTACAACTATAAAAAACTATATAACACTGCTAGGCAAATAAATTGGTCAAAATATAAGAATACAAATGATCCAAATGAGAATATAAACGAAATGATAAAAGAAATCCAATATTGCGTGGAGAGTTCGAAATATAAAAAACCAAATCTGCGGAAATCCAAACAAACCCCCAGGAAAGACTGGATAACAAAAGCGATTTGAAATTCCTGTAATACAAAAGAAATACTTTACAACAAACTCAAACAAAATCCGAATAATGAAGAACTAAAAGCAAACTATAAACATTTCGTTAAAACTCTAGATAAAGTTATTAAAGAAGCGAAAATCGAACATGAAAAAAAAACAATTGAGAAAAATAGTGATGATCCCAGAAAACTCTGGGCCTGCATTAATAGCAAGATAAGCAAAAATAAAAATAAAACAGATACTACTATCAGTCAACTAAAAACTGAAAACAATACTACAATAACCGACAAGAACAAAATTGCCAACAATATGAACCAATTTTACTGCAAACTTGGAGAAACATTGAGCAATAAAATAACTACACCAAGAAATAAAAAACTAGAATTACCTAAAAGCAATCCAAAAACAATCTACATCAAGCCAACCAGCGAAATTGAAGTTATAAAAATAATAGACTACATGAAACTTAAAAAAGGTGGTATTGATAAAATAAGTGCAAAGGCACTGAAAACTATAGCTACTATTATTGCAGATTCCCTTGCCCACGTAATCAATCAATGTATCGAAATGGCAATCTGGCCTGATATATTGAAGGCAGCTGAAGTGATACCAATATACAAAGCTGGGAAAAAAAAATGAAATGGGAAACTATAGGCCTATATCACTAATATCAAACATTTCTAAAATCTTCGAAAAAATTATACTAATAGAATAATAGAATTTATATGTCAAAGTAAAATATTAAGTAAAAATCAATATGGATTTAGAAAAAACATTGGAACCAAGGATGCATTAAACACGATCTCAAAAATAATATATGAAAACCTGGATCAAAGTACACCGATAGCTATTACATTTCTAGATCTAGCAAAGGCATTTGACACTGTCAATCATATACTACTTCTAGACAAGCTTTATGCATATGGTATAAGAGGCAAGGGGCACCAACTTATTACAAGTTACCTAAACAATAGGAAGCAAAAAGTAAGAATAGGTTCGCATACAAGCGAATTCAAAAATGTAAATACCGGCGTCCCCCAAGGTACGATACTTGGCCCTTTGCTATTTATACTTTACGTAAATGACTTGCTAATAAATATGTCAGAAAACTCCATAATTTCTTATGCAGATGACACTGCAGTAATAACTACTGGGAAAACTTGGTCCGAGGTTGAAGTAAAAATGAACAAACATCTCGACGATATCTCTACATGGCTCAGGATAAATAAATTGACACTCAATGTTCAAAAAACAGTATACATGACTTTTGGAAATTACTGCGTTAGTGTGCCGAAAAAAATTGAATTTAAAATTAATAATGAAATAATAAAGAGAGTAGAAGAAACGAAATACCTAGGCTTAATTTTTGACACGAACATGAGATGGGATAAACATATTGAATACCTTATAAACAAGACAAGATACCTTGTTTTTATCTTCAGTAAAATCTCCAAATTCATGGACACAACTACTCTAAGAATAATTTACTACGAATTCTTTCATAGCCTGATTAACTATGGAATAGTTGCGTGGGGTGGTGCGTATCAAAATAACCTACAACTGTTACAAGCGGTCCAAAAAAGAATCATAAGAATTATAAACAAAAATACCTTTCAAAGTGTTAACCCACTTAACCCTCAACAATTATTCGCCTACGAAAGCCTACAGTACCACTACAATAGCCTCAAAGATCAGTATACAAAATCATCAAGCATAACAAGGAAAAAGCTAATAATCCTACCGAAGTATGCTAAAACTATTAGTACAAAAACCAGCTACATTAAAGCTATCAACATCTACAATAATCTACCAAATAATATCAAAATCATAGATTTACGGAAAAAATCAAACATCAAGAAAATACAAGATTGGTTGAGAAATAATGAGTGAGATAAGTACCCCCACTACAATTGACTGCAAGCAACTTAAATCATGGTTCTTAGAGATGTCCAATCAGGAGCATGGTGAGCAACAGAGAGTAATATCTTCATTAATACGGGATTTAATGCAGCGCAGAAATGATATTAAAAGTAATAGACAAAAAATTGAAATAAATTCTGTTTACTTAGATATTAGAACTTACATTTGCGCTAAGGGCAAATGTAACTCTCACAAAATACGTAAACATCGACGCATCTCCAACTACAATTATAAAAAAATGATTTTAACATATCAGAATATTACAGATAGTTTAGACAACATAACGAATGAAATAATAAATACCTGCATGGTCAAAACTACAAAAAATAAAGCAAATATAAAATTCATTAATTTCGTAAAAGCAACTGTAAATAAATGGGATGATAACAAAAACGTAAACACTGAAAAATACAAACCAATAGAAACGGTCTTCTCCATGATAGATGAAATGGCTGAAGAAAATAGCAACAAAACAAGGAGTAGAGAAGCAAAGGCCGCACCGGGCCTAAAAATCACAGAATCAGCCAGTCTCAGAATGACGTATGGCGATATCAACTATCTAGGATTCAACAAAGCTTTTTTCTATTTTGATAGAGGAATACGAGGAAAACAGCTTTTTAAGAACTCAGTGTCCTCACTTAAATTACAATCACCCTACAAAGACATAGTAATCATAGATGTTATTGTTTTTACGTCAGTCTGTAAATGTGACTCATCTAATCAGCACAAAGAAATGTTTCCACACTATAGAGTTACCTGTGCTGTCGGACTCACATGCCCGGCTAAGCTCACCTCTACAGAGAAACTGTCATACATAAGAGAAAAAAATGCAACAACGGACAGATTTATGACAGCAAGACAAATGTTAGTTCGGAATTGGTGAAATTGTGAAAGCTGTGAAAAGTGCCATGATACAAAGTAGAAATTTTAATCTTCAAATGTTTTTACCGTTAAACAACATCAAATTATAACACAAAAATATAGAATCTTAGAATCGTGCAATATAATCTTATTTAATGTGATATTTAATGTCGTCGTAGCATTACTGGTTTAAAAGACAAAAATATAGAATCATTTACGAACACTTTAGAAAATACCAACTAATAACTTATTTTTTTATATACAACTGTTAAATGGATTATATGTCATTGTTAATTTTTTATGTAAATACTAATATTATATACTGTTGTCAGAGTTGGGGCGAATAGAGTCCAGGGACTCCTGTAACCCAACCTAGGTTAAGTTTGAATGAAAAGGATGGTATGATCTACGTCTGGAAGTCCGACAAGGATTTATGCTATTCCTACGTATGAATGGAGGCTGGACTGTATGTAGTATGACTGGAGGTTATTGCTGTAAAGCAATAACTAACCAGTATTTATATGTATTCTCATTATCACTGTTATCCGGACCTGCGAATAGGAAATACTGTTTTCCTCTGCAGGATTTGCGGCGTTATAGTGTGTTATTGTGTGAATAATATCAACTCTGTATCGGATGCAAATGTTTGTAACTCTGGAGTTAAATAAATAAATAAATAAATAAGTTTCCGAGTTATGAACCCAATTATGGCTCATTGCCGTGATCTTCTTTGTGTTTTCTGCGAATAGGTTTGCAACATTTCGTACAGAACCATTCAGTTCTCGTCGAACACGTACCTATCCCGCATTTTTTCATACTTCCTTGTTTCATGATGTGTTCTGAAGAATTTTCAGGCTTCCTCTTTTCCCTGGGAATACGTACTGATGATAGCTTCTGAATGTAATATTCACAAACTTCTTGAACAATATCTTTGGAACCTTTCTTTTCATCCGGATGGAGTTTATTGTAAATCACCCTAGCGTTCGCTAAAGATGCTTAAATAAGTCGCATAAAAAGACGCCATGTCCATATTTTACCTCTTATCGAAGGCATCAGAACATTACAGTGTTGATCGTGGAGATCGACACCACCCATGTGTTGATTGTACATGAAAAAAGAATGAGGGAAGAGAATGGAATTTTTCGACGATTCCTGCCATCTTTGCATTGCCACTTTCGGTTCATCCCCATATTTAGTTGAGAGAATCGATACGGGTTTGGAATCCATTACCGTAATGAAATTCAACTCTGAATTTGCTTCATGCTTAGAAATAGTGGTTCCTCTTTCAGCTTTTTTTGGCATTTCGACCTTCTCTTTCACGCGATTCTGCCGGACAGTGCCTGTTGATGATAAACCATTCTTCTTCAAATGTATCATTAGGTCTGGATTAGAGAAAAAGTTGTCAAAGTACACATGGTACTTACTCAAATCTTCTTTTTCGGTTCCTTCTAACAAAGTAGAAAGTAATTGTATTACTACTCTTGAACCCAATCCAACAGAAGCTAAAACATTTTGTGTGTTATTCCTTGATTTACCTGTGTAAATATCGAGGTCATAGATGTATCCATCAGAAGAACAAAGTGCCCACATCTTTATTCCAAACCTGATAGGCTTATACCTGATACACTGCTTGATACCAAATCTACCGAAATATTTCACCATTACCTTATCTACCGATAGGTTGTAGTCGAAGAAACCGAATTGCATACAATTCTCACGGAACATGTCATACATCGTTCTTACTTTCCAAACTTTGTCAGTTAGATTTTCATCTTGATGTTTGTAAAATCGAATATTCTTCTTGATGGTAACAAATTTATTTCTCGTCATAAGTTCGGTAATGATTGGACACTCTAGGATTCGTTTTGTTGACCAATAATCATAAAGACGTTTTCTAGAATTGAAAATAGTAATCATTATGATTACAATAAATCTTTCTAGATCATTTTTAGACAAATCGAAATGATTCTCGGCAGTAGCTTCCACAACATGATTCTTCATCGATTCCGAGAAGAATAACTCGAATAATTCTAAGAAATTTTTAAAAAACAATGGAGAAATAGCTGACAGATTGGAGTTGTCCTCGATATCAGGAGATATATTATCCAGAGTATCATCTTCCCAATCGTAAATATGATTCTGCTCCAACAATTTTTGAGTACTTGTGTAAGTACTTTTCACATGTTCGTAAGAACCTGTAGGAAGATCATGAGATGTTATATCTTCTACTAGATCAACATCCGAATTTTCATCTGAACTTTCATGATCAGCAGGAACAAATGCTATATTGACATATTGATCTTCGTCAATGTCAGAATCCTCAACTAAATCAGGTAGATCCCTAACTCTCCGTCTCGACATTATCAATTGCGTTATCGACACAGAATAATGTGATCTATTTTTATGAAAAGTTCTATTCCTAAAGTCTCGTTTCGAAAGATAATTTTTTTTTTCAATTGATGTACCACCGTTAGCCTGCCACTCAAACGTGATCTCTAACACGGAAGGTTTTGAAAAAAAAAAATAAGGTCATCCAATTGTAGCATGCAACACTACGGTATTCCGCAGGTCTACATCTAAGACGGATGAGAAGGATGATTTACATGTGAAAAGTTTGTTCCTGTTTTAGACTAATAAATTGAACTCTGACATAAAAAACGTTACATAGGTTTTTGTCGTGTTTTTGCCCGTAGAATCGATATCCGCATTCAGTTTTGCAAAATTACAACATTTTGGGTTATTTGTTTAAATAATTTGTTATAACAAATTGTGATCGACAAAAGAAAAAACACGGGTATTTTTTTTTTTGGAATCAATATATTTCATATCATTAAAATGGATTCTGTTTACTTTAATTAGAATCATTTTGCTTCAAACTTTTTACATAAAAATGGGCATTTCTATAGGATCTAGAACCTAATGGAAAAAATATATATCCCATAGGATGTAGAAATTAAAACGAAAATCCTTTTGGCAAAAATTTTGATTCAAAAGGATTATTTCTCTCAGTGCATTCGCCTTCTGATCGTTCTAGTTTGCTTTGATCCTTCACACTGTAAACTCTACATTGATCTAAAAAAGCCCACTTTACGCCCTTGGTACACAATATACTATATCAACTTCGCAATTTTCAAAAGCATATTCAGTCACCTGTTTTTGATTCATTGTTTAGAACACGCACAAAAATGTCCTCATCAGCCAAGAGGAAATAATCTTATTTTAGGACCAATGAGGAAAATCATTTTGAAGTAAAGGGATTCCGCTTGATTCATGTGGATTCCTTTTAATTTAATTGGAATCCTTTTGCTTCAAAATTTTTCTAAAGAAAAGTTTATATGCAAAAAGATTCCTATTAAATCAAGAGGAATCCATTTGAATCAAACGGAATCCCTTTACTTCAAAATGATTTTCCTCATTGGTCCTAAAATAAGATTATTTCCTCTTGGCCTAAGAGGACATTTTTGTGCATGAATCCAAAGAAAACACTGAAACCAAATAAAATTGGATCGTACGACTTAAACCCTCAATTTTTTTCGCATTTCTGATAGATTCTGAACTATAGATCAAACACTCTGTGAAATGTTTTTTTTTTCTGAGCAAACAAGATTTTTCTTTTTCAAAAAGAAATTCATTATGCGTCTTATATGTAATTTTTTTTAATCAAGAGGATTTTTTTCAGTCCAAATACCATGTTCATTGGGATGCAATTTTCATCACTTAGAAAACGAACCTTCTTGTGGCATGAAGATAATCCTTTAAGTAATAAAATCTTGTAGCAAACTGACTTCCATTTTGCATCGAAAAAAAAAATTACCGCAAAATTACAAATATTTGACCAGAAAGAAAAATCCTCTCATCGAATTCTCTTGTTACAAGAGGATTTCTTTTTAATGTAAGATTTGAATCCGCCTCCGTTTGTCATTTCGCTCGAGAAGCTCCTCGAGTGTACACGCGCGCTCTCTGAGAGAACGAAAAAGAGAGGAAAGAATCAGAGAAAGAAAGAAAGCCATAGGTGTACCTTGCAATCAGCATATACACCCAAAAAAATGTCCTTGAAATGACTGTCTCTGTCAAAAATGCGAGATATTTGAAGTAGGGTAACATTCTTCAAAAATGCGTTCGAAACGAGAAATTTCTATATCTATAGATACACATACACACACAGAGGCACGCACACATACACACACACACATTATGAACATTAAAACGATCATTTTCGCTTCTCTTTATTTCCGATTCTCCTCTTGTCGCCATGAATATTTGTACTGCTTAGCCCTTGGTGCACACGATCGTTTTTGTAACGCATGTATTGATTTCCGCGTTTTTTGTGTCTATAAGGCTCAAAAAATTTGACACGGTACCTCAAAGTACTTAGTTCTAAATACACTCAGAGGAATATCCCATTGCGGAAAAAATCCTGTGGATTCAAAAAGAAAATAATCTTGATTATACTGTCAAAAGGCAGTCTTTTTGAACCAACAAGAAAAATATTTTCGTAGAAGATCCGTTTGCATTAGAAAGATTCCTTTGTTTACAAATGAAAAAAAATGAGCACTACAATTTCTATTTTTCTGAAAAGGAATAATTTTGTTTTGAGCGGAGGAAAAAATTTAATTTAAAAAATGGTAATAGATAATAATCCTACAACCAAATAGGGAACCCGCATATTTGTACACTGAGAAAATGAACCTTCTTGAGACATAAGAATAATCCTGTAAGCAATAAAATTTGGTAGCAAAATGACTTTCATTTTGTCTCCAAAAAAAATAATTTTGTCGCAAAAGTACAAATCTTCGTATCGAAAGGAAAATCGTCTCCTTTGAATCCTCTTGTGACAATAGGATTTCTTTTGAATGTAAGATGTTAATCCGTCCCGATTGCCATTCCGCAGAAGTTTCTTGAGTGTGGACGGGTGCTCCCGGAGAGAGCGAGAAAGCACGTATACACCATACAACGTGCATACATCTCCGCGGAAAAGGTACGTCGTGACCGGAATCGGCTCGTCGGCAGGAGTTTCGGACCTCAGACGTCTTGTGTGCTCCGACTGTGTAAATTTAACGTTGGCTTTTATTTTCATCGGCTTATCGTTGTAAGTAGCAAAATGGAAAATAAACTGACCGAGTGGGGTTTCGATCAAAGTGTACACTACAGTATAGATCAGTTAAACCGTTGGTCACTAAAAAAGAGCACTGAGCTGCTTAGATATAAACCAATGCATAAACTTGTGTCTTCCAAAGATGGCCAATCATACATTATGTGCTACACCTAAGCAGTTTCTTATTTTCTGTTCATAAAACTTTACAAATGTAATATTATTTTTTATTAGAGAATAATAACGCTGATTCATTTCAACAATATTCTCGTACTGTTATTTCATAAATCCTTTTACTAAATGTCTTGATTGAAAATGATTTTCTCTCAAGACAAAATGTAAAACCTCATTACGCCAAAATTATTTCCTCTTGTCGCAATTAATATTTGTACGCAAAGGATAATCCTTTCGTCACTAAAAGACATCCTCTAGGTACCAAAATTGAGATGAAATTACTCTTGTGACAAAAGGATTCCGTTTTTGTAAGAGGATCGTTTTTTCAGTGTAGTTATGATTTTAAATGGTCGTTGAAGGTTGGAAACTCAGATGTACTTGACCGATTCTCTTGATATCGCGTATTAACATAGTAAAACAATATTTAGATCATCGTAAAATCAGACAATGATTTGAAAGAATTTCACTTGATAATGATGTCACTGAATCTGAAAAAAGCGGTGTGTTCGTAATGTCGTATTATGTCGGTCTGCTGACGACACCTTAATATTTGAACAAACCAAAACAAATAATCTATTATTTAAAGAGAACTAAAACAAATAGTTTTATTTATAGGAAATCGTGTAATGTAACGATAATATCAATAACTGCGAGAATGCTCGAAAAAGAAAAACAGTACAATCAAAATTGGTATAAATATTGTTTTGTGCCCGAGTGCAAAAACACAGTTATAACTGCACCGGATATGCATCTGATTAACATAACCAATTCAACTTTTGGCGAGTTCTGAGATGTACCTTTAACAAACCCATTATTCATTGTTAAATCTTGCACTTCTATAAACACTCAACTTTCAATATATAGAAAATTCATGATTTTGTGCACTGTTGTGGACAGATTTAAAATTAGGTACACTCTATAGTGGATGGAAACGTCAAACTGTGGTATTCTATTATAATACCTGGTGAAACTTGCTGTTTTTAATGACAAGAGGATATGGGGTTTCACAATTTTAATCTAAACTTACATCAAAATAATTATTTTTGAGTTAAATAAATCAAAATTTGAGTCAAGAAGTTTCCTTTTAGTTAAAGATAAAAATTACATTTTAATGAACATGTTATTATGAATGAAAAAAATCTTCATGATTCAAAAAAATGAGTTATTAAGTCAGTATTATTTATCTTGGCTGAAAGTGAATTTTGTTGGAATACGTGGATATAAGGTAAGGATAAAGAACACAATAAAATAAATTAATTTAATAAATAAATTTAATAAATAAGTCCAATTATTATGTGCTCTTTCTTGCGGCCGGACTAAAACTTACTTGATAGGTCGTATGCCACATGCTTGAGAGACCCCCTACTGAAAAAATCGCGCGATTCATCTAAAATAAATTTTTTAATAAAATATAATTGTTTAAAATGCGAAATTATTAAGCGGGGTGGCCAATTTGGGTGTGAGAATGCGGGAGGTAACACCTGTACTGGCCACCCCGCTAACTAATTTTGCATTTTAAACAATTTTATCTTATTTGAAAATTTGTTTTAGATGAATCGCGCTATTTGTCCCGCGGTTAGTCGTGCGACTAATCGCGTCGAAAAAAGTTCGATGAATAAATGCAATTAATCGCGCTATTATTCCCGCGATTAATCACGCGAATAATCGCACGACTAATCGCGCGATATTTTTCAGTAGGGAAGATCCATAAGCTACATAGGATCAGAATAGGATGGGTCAATTGTAGGATCCGGGTGGCTAACCGCCAAACTGAGCTGCTTAGGTGTTATAAATGCGTAGGTTTTGCACAGTAACTAAAGATAGAACTAAGATCTGCTTTAAATGTGAAAAAGATGGGCACAAAGCGAAGGAGTGTAAAAACCAACCCAACTGTGTACTCTGCAAAGGAGGCAAAGGTGGAAAGAGTGACCACGCAGCTGGTAGCTATGCATGCCCAGTTTAGGGAGCTGCAGTAGAAGCCACTGACAGACGAAAAAAATGAAAATAGTGCAGTTGAATATAAATCACTGCGCGACTGCACAAGACCTACTGAGCCAGTATGTCCGTGAGACAGAGATCGACATAGCCATCGCCTGTGAACAATACAGAGACCTGGACAAACCATCAAGGGATATGGACAGTACTGCTAAAGCGGCGATATGTGCATGCGGAGACGCCGCTTTCCAGGAAAAAATAACAAGACGTAATGAAGGATTCGTATGCGCTAAGGTCGCAGACGTACATATTTACAGCTGCTATGCTTTTCCTAACGCGTCGATAGAACAAGTCAGACAACTGTTGGACCGGCTAGTACAGGATGCTGTAGGAAGAAAACCGGTACTGATAGCAGGCGATTACAACTCCTGGGCAGTAGAGTGGGGCATCCAAAGGACGAACGAAAGAGGACGAGCGCTATTGGAAGCGTTCGCTCTTCTTGACTTGGTCTTAGTTAACCAAGGATTTTCTTACACATTTTAAAAAGGAGACGCAGGGTCCATCATAGATCTTACGTTTGTTAGCAGCTGCCTGGTTGGCTTAGTTAAATCGTGGACGGTAAGCGATCATTACAGAAATAGTGACCACCAAGCGATAATAATAGAGATAGGAATATCAAAACGGAGATCCAACGGAAGGGCAACGACAAAAAGAGTCCGTTGGAAAACGAAGGATTATAATAAGGAGATATTTCTGCTGGCTCTAGAAGAAATACAGCTGTTTGGCCAGTATACTGGTGGGATAAAGAAATTGATGCTGCCCGCAGCGAGTGTCATCGAACCAGAAGACGGGATCAGCGGGCCTAAAAGAAATACTACAAGACTGGTCGAGGTCAAGAAGTAGTAAAAGCCCGAAACAAAGAAATGAAGGATGCTAAACGGATATTCAAGAAAAAAATCCGAGAAAATAAACGACGGTGTCTTGAAGAGTTACAGGACGACGGTCGAGCTGGATCCCTAGGGGCGACCGTACCAAGTAGTATTATTGAAGAAAATAAAGGGAAGTTATATTCCCCCTCCTAAAAAAAGCCCGGAATCTCTGAACCGTATTGAGACTACGCTGTTTCCCCTTCAACTGGAAGTAACAGCTACCCCTGAAGCCGAGGCAAATGACGAAATCATTTGAACAATCACCACAGAGGAATTACTGCATGCATGCAAAAGAATTGGGAACAACAAGGCTCCAGGCCTGGATGGCATACCCAATATTGCATTGAAACAAGCTATACAGGCACGCCCTGATGTATTTGTAGACCTGCACAATGCATGTTTCGAAGAAGGGACGTTTCTTAAGATCTGGAAGAAGCAACGCCTGGTACTACTACCAAAAGGAGAACCGCTGCCAATTCATTGGCACGTAGATTCCTCCAACTAAATTCTTAGTTCCAATAAATAAAATATTGTTTGAATATACAGTATGTTAATGCTTTTATTATTGTTTTCAAATAAATAATCCACACACGCAAAAACGCTAAAAAAGTCGAGACGCAAAAAGACAATCGTATGCTCTGCTGTCGCATATATTATAAAAGCGAGGAATAAGCTCAGTGCTCCCCATAGTTATAGATATAGTAGCCGATGTTAAATTCGTCGTTGATTCTTGTTATTCCTTTGAATCCTCTGTTTATATATACATACATGTAGCTCTTTATTCCCGACTCGCCGAGGATAAAGTTCTAACTTTATGCTGGGATGTGTTAAAAAATGTTATTTTTTATAATATTGGATCTGATCTATTTTTTATAATAATGAACTGACTGAACTCAAAAAAAAAAAGAATTAAAATTTTTACCAATTGATATTAATCATTTTAATTATTTTGCTAAAGGAGCAATTTTCTAAACAAACTACTATCGTACATGAGCGGGTGGGTGGGAAAAAATTCGCAAAATTCGTCAGGAAGGGACTTTAACAACGTGCTACGACACCCCTATAAAAGGAAGCAGAAGTTTTGAGAAAAAGGTTTTTACATTTTAGCTCTTTACTTGAGAACCGCTCGATAAAATCATTTAAAATTTTAGCAGCAGATAGCTTTTTTATCGTAAATCACCAAATACAATTTTAAAGCATTTGACTACATTGTTTTAGAGATATAGAGAATCAAAAAATTTTCAAAAAAAAATTGAAACCTTGATATCTTAAGAACCATAGGGGTTTGAAAGCTGTGCAATGAACTTAGCCGAAACACATAAAATATCTACTTATAAAAACTCATTTTTTTCAGTTTTCGATTTATATTACTAAAAAAATAAGTTGTCAAATCACTTGAAATTTTAATGGGATATAGTTTGACACGTAACCCATCGTCATGATTTTTTTGTGAGGTTATGATGTTTACCCATCGACCGCCTTATACACCAGAGAGAGAGAGAGAGAGAGAGAGAGACAGAGAGAGAGAGAGAGAGAGAGAGACAGAGAGAGAGAGAGAGAGAGAGAGAAGTAGGAAGATCCGGGCTGCACGAAGTTTTCGCATCACACATCGTGCCACCAACAGTCGTTGTTACCCGCCAAGCACGTTATACGATGTTTTACATCGAAAATGGAAGAACAATATTTCCGCACGAATAAATATTACTCCACAACGTTACGGTACACCTGATCAAATTGCGGCAATATGGGTCACCGCTTCGTTATCGATGGGAAATAGAACAAGCTTCTTGATCGGATGTTTGCACTCTTCTGTTGACGTTTTAATAGTAGTCACCCTAGGTAGGCCATCAATCTTGTTCTTGTAAAGCCAGAATATTTGTGCTAACAGCCACTTCGTTGGTAGTAACAATTTTTCTTTGAAGAAAACAACATATCCCTCCTTGAATGAATGTTCGGGATGCAGCCAATTCAAGCGCTCCTGAAATTGCGTTAGACACTCTTGGCTCCATGTTCAAGCAAGCTTGGATCATCGAAGTCACAGTACAAAACTCATTAAACGTCAGCTTTGCTCGAACAGTGATCCAGAGTAGATGTCCCTTGAATGACTTGACACTAGCCTCCCAGAGACCTCCAAAATAAAGCGCTAACGGTGAAATGAAGATCCACTCGACTTCATACTTTGTGTGTGTGTATGTGTGTGCATGTACGTGTGATCATCAGCGAACCTTTACTTAAATATCAGCAAGTGCTTTATGTTTGTAAGTTTCATTTAGAAAGTTATAATAAGTATGAAAACTGCGTTTTTAGATAATGTCTTTAATGAATCAAAAAACTGCAAAAATTTTATGCATATTTTGTTTATCCTGCATTTTTAAAAGACTCGTCTGCAGCTCGTACTGCAATCTGCACACTCGGTCTAAAAATGCCCACTTTATTCCTTTGGTATACAATATACTGTTTTGTAATACACAAATAATTTATTAAACAGGACTAAAGTGACTCTTTTTTGCCCAGCAAGTAAAACAGTTATTTAAGCGGACAAAATAAACTTTTGCCGCATTATGTGACATAAAAAGTTTTTATTCACGTCTGAACTGTATAATAGCCACTTTATTCCCTGAAAAGCGGGACTAAAGTAGCATTTTACTCTCTCATTTTTTTTCTCGCAAAGAACTTTATTTTCGCAAAATGCGAGAAATAAATCTTTAAAAGTAGAAAAGTTATAAAAAATTTTAAATATTTACAAACAATTGTATTAATGTATTCAATTTAGATTGTATTAGCAATGGATAAAAGGGTCCCACTTTTCAAGAAATAAAGTGCCTATACAGTTCAGTCGTGAATAAAGCACTATATGCAACACGAGAGTAAAGTCGATTATTCCCGCGGGTGAAAACTGTCCTCCGTGGGAATAATCAACGACTTTACTCCCTTGTTGCATAATGTACTATTTTGACCGGCCTGAAAAACGTAAACAAAACAGGATTTTTTTTCGCTTTTTGCAAAATCTGTAAGAATAATTAAAACACGTACTAAAACATATACATAGGGGCTATTCTACGTCAACCCGATTTTTCTTTACTATATTGTTCTAACAAGAGCGTAGTTGCCGTGTTAAAAAATAGTCACCTCAGCCCCACTTAACACGCACAACAAAACACGATAAATAAACCATAGTTTTGAAATATTTTATGCTGTTGGGTTTTTCGTGACCCAAAACGAATTCTTTTTTTAGTGAGCGTTACTATTTGCAGATAAAACTTATTCAAAATTGTTTGCATTTCAGCCAAAAATGGGAGTCACTTTTAAAAATAGTTCGCTGTGAGATTATCAGTTTCTGTCGAAACGATGTGGTTGATGCTTACGTACTAAGGTAAGAACATTCTTAAAAAACTTTGTGTGCACGAATATTATAAGCAACGTATAATTATAAGCATATACAGAAACTTTGCAAGCTGCACTTGGCAATTCTTTCGATGATTTCATAAATTTTGAACGAGAAATTAGAATACAATTCTTATACAAATGTACAGATTTATGAAGAACCCCTGGTAGAAATGCTTATCAATGCTTATCGGTAAACCAAACTTATAGTTGCCAACATTTCGAGTGGCTCATTTTAACAGTTGACTCATCCTATTCTGATCTTCTGTAGCTTAGTGGGTTTAGCCGCTATCTGAGCTGATACCCGTATCACTGCAATATGCTTGTCACCGTACGTCTTTCGCAGAGATTTTATCGCAGATTATATTACACATCATACTTGCTCGAACCAATTTCTTTCAGTCAAATTTACTAACTATATATATATATATATAAAAATTTTCATCTTCGATTTCATAGAGAACCACCCATATATATATATATATATATATATATATATATATATATATATATGGGTGGTTCTCTATGAAATCGAAGATGAAAATTTTTATTTTTGCCCAAACTGTATATATACGTTCTATATATTGTACCTGAATCTCAAAAAAAAATTTCAGCGCGATTCCGTCATTTGGCTTCGAGTTTTAGCTGGTCAAAGTTGAGGTTTCAAGCAATTTTTGCATTTTTTGCCTATTTTCAATTATTCGTAGCTCATAAGAGATGCATTTTGAACTAAAACTACCCAGATTTTTTTTTTTGTGAAATATTCTGAATTTTTCAATAAAAATACTTATTAAGCCCTATACAATGTTAAGGCTACCTTATTTGCATTTTAAACCTTAAAATATGAAAATCTTAATGTTCGATCCGGACTCCGACAACCTCAATACAATAAAAAGATACCTTTTTATAGTAAAAAAGTAGCTGTAAATTTTTAGAATAGGCCTGACCTTCTACTAAAAGTTTTGTAGAAAACAAACATGATATAATGGCTGATAAGTGGTTTTACATGCAAATTTGATACTTATAACGTAGTAGTACATTTCATGTCTACTGATATGTATCGGGTATACGTATCGGTAGACATGAAATGTACTAGGTTATATATATTTAACCTTAGTAATAGAATTAAGAACTATTTAGATAAGAACACATCTATTTAAGAGAGAGCACCTAGTGGCGCTGTCGTCGTTCAACAAGTCGAAAATTATAGACCGCAACAACGTGATATAAACCGTCATAAGTGTCATACGAGATGCCATAGATGGCGGGACTGTCGTACGACTCCTGCAGTGTCGTACCGCCATTCAGGCTCCGGCATAGCCATCGCTGCTAGATAGATGGAAGTGTCGCCACTGTTGTGACGGAAGATTAGGCCCGTTATACGCAAAAAATAACGACCCACCATGTTAAATAAGTAGTATTCTGTAGTGTAGCATTAATCAGGAATAGTTTAGTTTGTTTTCTTAGCTGGAATTGCTATTGCGAAAAAAGTCTCGTTGATTATTATTTTCTAATCGTATTATTAACTTATAAATTTTATATATTATATATTAGCCGCTATCTGAGCTGATACCCGTATCACTGCAATATGCTTGTCACCGTACGTCTTTCGCAGAGATTTTATCGCAGAGTCTTCTATGATGTTCTCTTTGCCAATTTCTTTCCTTAGTGCTTCTACTACCTCCCATTTCGAGAGAAGCATGTCCAGATCCTTTAATTCGATGGTCTCTTCTAGCTGTAGTGCTTTTATTGTGACGTCTTCTGCTAGTACTGCTTTGACCGCTTCTTAGAAGTCCGAGGTTTTACCTTCTCTTGTACGTTTGAGCTTTATAAGAAGGTCTCCTGCTACTGTTCTGCGTATTTTGGATACACTGTCTCCTAGCTTGTTAAGTGAAGGATCCGATTTCATTTTTGACATAATGTGTGCATAGCTCTTTCCTTCTGCAGCCTTGATTATTAGAGAATTCGGTCTAGGTGGTCTTGCCCGCTTCGTCCGTCCCGGTCCTGCTGGTCCTATTCTGGTTTGTGACGCCAGGGACACTTTTATCTTTCTTATTTGCCTTTGTCTCCTTTTTCTTTGAATTACTTGTGACGACTTCCTTCTTTATTTCCGCTAGTTCTATCCTGCGGAGTAGTTGGGTCTTTCTTTGTTGTACCCGCCTTTCGAGATGTAAGATTCGAGATTGTCTGGGTTCCATTTTCCTGGATTCCCGGACGCTGGCATTGCTGTGATATCATCTACCGTGCAGAGATTCCTATAGCCTGCCCTTATGCTTCGAGCAAGATTCTTAATCTGTTTGTGCACATTGTTCCTGTTCTGGACATAGTCATTGATTTTGCTGCCAAGGTGGTCTAAGTGCTCATTCCTGTGCGATTTACAAACAGCTCTTATATCACTGTCTGCGTCCACCTCCAATTCTATATCACCTGCATCTTTTTGTGCAGCAGAGGTCAGGAGACCAGCCTTTGCGGCATCTGAGTGAGTTTTCCCCCCTCTCCCCCCCCCCCCGCCCTTAAATCCATGGAGCCAGCGACGGCCACGGGGGCTTATTCACCCGATCGGAATCAGTGGCGAGGCTTGGCTTTGTCACCTTACCCGCTTGGGGTAGTGTTATTGTAAATTCACTATCCATATTTGGTTTATTTTCGGGGTTTCTTCCCCTAGCCTGTTTGGTCCATGGAGCATATTTTATTTCTGCTCTACCCTCCGACAAGTTGAGGAGACCTCCACGTGCCGATGAGCATTCCCATATCCACCACTCAAGAGACGCGCCACATATGGGGTATCGGCATCCCCGCGCGGGTGTATGTTTATCTATATCCTATAGAAATACTTATTTTTGTGTGAAAAGTTTAAAGGAAGATGATTTTAGTTAATAGTACATTACGATACGTGTGACTTAAATGGTTCTTTTTTACACGGCGCAGTTAGCCCGAGCGTAGCGAGTGTGATAAACACGGTGCAAAAAAGGACTACTTTAGTCACAGATAGGCGTGACTTAACAGCGGATTTTAGCCACACTGTGCTATAATAGTACGTTATGCAACAAGTGACTAAAGTCGTAGATTATTTCCACGAGTGGATTTAGTAGTAGTTCAGTAATCAATTGGGGGAATGATCAACTTTAGTCCCGTGATGCTTATTGAACTTAATTTACAACTTAACTGTGTAGCCACTTTATTGGCTTGAATAGTGGGACCTACACACATCCATTGTTACCCTGGTAGAAACGGAATCCTAATAACTAGCAAGTTCTTAGGGTCCCAATCTAAGAAATTGGTGGTTTTACTTGTCAGTTTGTGTTGTACAAAATGTAACGCTATTTCTTAGATTGAGTATGCTTAATAGTAACTACCCATAATAGCGGCTCCCAACTGCTCACTTTAAGAAGCACTTCTGTAAAACTAATTCGCGATGTCTCCTAATTTAGCCATTGAGAGCTCTCGGCAGAAGCAGCATGTTCTGATTGTCGGTGACGGCGTCGTTGGAACAACAAATTCAAATCTCAAACTTACTAGCCAACGCGCGAATAGTTCCAAATATAATATGTTAATACTAACATATCTCAAGCCCTTAAACCTATCCCAGACGAAGCGAGATGCAAATCAAAAAATATAAATTCTTTTAAATTAAAATCTCCTGAAACCACATACACAAGGTAAGATGCTAATATCAAATAAAAATACTAAATTCTAAACTCATAAACCCGCCTAACCCATGACCATCGAGTCCTAAGTAGTAAAAAATCTCATTTAAAAATTTGGTGTGATCTATATCGCAGTAAGGCAAACAGAAACGCGTTCCAAAGCTAAACCTAAAATACTTAAATCTATCCCATGTACAACAAAACGCAAATCTAAAACGTAAACACATAAAACCTTAAGTTTCTAAATCAACTTATTCCGTTCATTTATTTATTTATTTATCATCTATCTATTGTCAGATCTAGCGGAAACGCCTAGACTAAAAATTAAAAATATTCATACGCGTTTTGAAAAGTATTTTCCGATTAACTTTGAACACAGGTGATAGTAATTTTTAGTTACATAAGTTCGAAAAAGTATTTTGCTGTTCTGCTTCAGAGGAAAAAAACTTAAACACTCTTTCACCGCTCACAAAGCATGTTCCCGGTATTAGTTAGAAAAAATCTTGTCGGATGACTGATTGATAGGCGCGACGTAAATTAAACTTGCTTACGTACTCCACACAGCAAGTGCTCAAATAAGAGAATTTTTTTTAATACATCGATGCATTGAAGAAAGCTGAGTGAGAGCGAGGATAATATCTAAAATCAAAACTCTCAGACCGACTTACCCCTGGTGCTGGTTATAGCTTAATACTTGTCTCCTAATACCAACTGCTTTCAATGTTAATCGTGAAATATTTTTCAAAGCAACTTTATTATTATTTTTAATCATAAAATCTTTCGGCTGGATCTGACAATAGGTAGATTTAGCGGATTACTTGTCTTGTGAAACATTTTTTATCTTTCTGTGCTTCGGTTAAGTTAATTTAGAAGCTTAGGGTTTTATATTTTTACGTTTAAGGTTTGCAATATTTTGTGCATGAGATAGGTGAGTTCAGTTATTTTAGGCTTAACTTTGGAACGAGCTTTCGTTTACCTTACTGCGATAAAGATTGCACAAAATTCTTAAAATTGTTTACTGCTTGGAGCTCTATGGTCATGGATTTAGTATTTTTGCTTGATATTAGCATCTTACTATGCCTGGTGTAACTACAGATTTTATTTTTGGTTAACCTTACCAAGTACTTGGTAAGTGTAATAAAATAATTGGTAAGTTACCTGCTTTTTTGGTAACATTTATCAAGTTATTGGTAAGGTTAACCAAAAAAATAGTTGGTGCGTATTTTGACAAGCGATTTGTTACTATTACCAACCATTTTTTTCCGTGTAATTTTAGGAAATTTTAATTTCACATAAATTTCGTTTTTTGATTTGCATCTCGCTGCGCCAGTCATCTACATAATATTAAAATATTATATTTGATCATTTTTGTAAAACTCCCCCAATACATGTTAATATCGTCGCTCCCTATGAAGAGTAGCATTGTTCAAATTTCCCGTCATAAGTAGCACAACTGACGCACGACATTTGACGCACGCTAGACTAGCACAACTCAAACTTTAAACAACCAATTTCTATAAAAATTTCCCGATTTTTGCGAAACTGTCCCTAATGAACATTTTTAAATATTCACAATTTACAACGTTTTACCGAATTTAAAATTGTTTTCCCAAATACAATAATTTTTTACAAACAATTATTTAAATTATTCACTTTTTTTAGAAATTTCCGAAACTTTTTAAAACTTTGAGGTTTGTCTGTCTTTGTCCAAGGTTTTCATGAACATAACCAACCAAATAACCCAATAAAAACGTAAAATACTCACATTTTAAGTAATATAAAGTCGCGAGTTGTGCTACTCTTGGCGGCATTTCTGAACTGTGCTACTCTTCGCGGCAAATCGTGAGTTGGGCTAGTTTTCGTTTGAAAATTTGAACTGTGCTAGTCTTTGTAGGGAGCGACGACATATACTAGCGCGATTCACCTCGCTCCTAGCGTCGCTCGATAAAATATATATTGCAGTAGTGATCAAATTCAAGTCTTATTAACATCTATTTTCCTAATGTCAATTCCTAATATGAGTGGAAGTAAAAATTTTAAATAATAAAGATTTGAAACATGAAAATTACGCATTGATTTATAATGGAAGGTAAAATTTTGAAACTTAAAATATTAAAAAACTATGACAGCCAAAAAAATAAATTTTAAATTCTAAATTTAAAACAAATACTCTAAACTCTTGTTATTTCATATTTCCTAATATTTCAATTCAACATTTTCGTTTTAAGAATTGTTTAATTTCAGTTTTTTAATTTTTGCCTTTCATGTTTTAATTTTTTCGAATTTTAATTTTTATTATCATGAAAATGATGACGCTAAAATTTTGGTAAAACCAATAGAAAAATATGATGTCTCTTTATTATCCAGTGAGCGACGTGAATTTTTATATTTTCAAAAATGTTATCTATGCATATAGTTATTTATTACTAGCGAGAACATTGACGATATTTGGTTATGTTTAAAAATTGTATAGTTTTCTACGTCGATTCGTCACTGTCTATGTGACATTTGTCTAAAAAAAATTCAAGTTACGCCTAGAAAGCCTAGAAAAATTGAAAAAGACTAAAAAGAAAGAAATAATTTCTCATTAAGATTTAATAAAAGCAAGACATCAACACCTTCAATCTAGTAATAAAATCGTGGGGCGCCGAGTTTTGAAGTATTATTATATTTAGGCTCAAATTAAAACACTAAACAGGATTTTTTAATAAAAATGCAAGTTATAATCCGTGATTCAGGCGCCCCACGCTTTTATCACTAGATTGTAGGTGTTGATGTCTTGCCTTAAATCTTTAAATCTTATTAGTTTTCATTATTTTTCTATAAATAATAAATAACATTATTAAAATGTATAAATGTTTTTTCCCAAGCATACACGAGGAAATAATATTTATTAATTGTTAATTTAATAAAAGTCGCTTTGCAAATTATTATTATGTATGTTAATATGTAGAACATGACACGTTTTCAATTCAATTAATTGTAAAAATTAGAGTCCGTGTCTGTCTCTGCCATTCTTGTTCTCACTCGCAGCCAATTTTAAGCCACTGTTTAAAATCGTATTTTTTCCAAATACAAATTGTCTGAAAAAATCATTGTATTTAAAGAATATGTTTGCAATTCACGAAATCTTTCTGGCTAGTAAATGAATACGTAAAATTTCAAAGCGCTAAGTTATTGGCAAGTAGGTTAAAATTCAATTGCAACATTGCACCCATCCCGCCGCCGACAGACAGACACAGAGCAAGCTAAATAAAAGCGTATAAAAAGAGATAAAAAATAGATTATTTGCTGTTGTACGAAAATTTATGATACATTAAATTTATCATTTTTTCCAATATTAAAAGATTATAAAAATAAAATTTATTTTGAAACAATTTCTGAAATTTCAATTATAAGAAACGTTACTCATGCAAGAAAATATGCTAAATTTAAATTAAATTTTGATAAAATTAATATTGAGGAACTTGAGGTATTACTTACAGCAATCATTAATTAACTCTTTAAGAAGCCAATACAAATAAAAAGTAACTGCTAAAAATCAATAAAAAAAAAATAATATAGATAATAAAATAATAAGTTTAGCTGATAAAACAACTAATAATTGTATTCATCATTTTGAAAGAATCATACCGATGGATGTCGATAACAATGACATTGTATATTTATCAAATCAAAATAGCAAAAAAAAAAATGTCATTAAAACAAAAATTTGATTAGAACAGTATAGTATTTTATAATACCTTATTGACAATAGATCAATAGATAAGATATTATAAAATACACAGAAAAATAGATCAATATCAATCATAATTTTAAATATTTTGATATTTCAACACTAAAACATGAGTGTGTGCGTGCGCGCGCGCGCATATATATATATATATATATATATATATATATATATATATATATATATATATATATATATATATATATATATATATATATATATATTATATATATATATATATATATATATATATATATATATATATATATATATATATATATATATATATATAAGAAACGCTTCAACATTATTTACAGTTAGTTACAAATAAATAAATTATACCTGAAATCTAGTCAATCAAATGTGAAATATTTTTAGATATTTTGTACACGTGAACATTTTTTAACAATGTGTCAATCGAGCTTATCTTGTAGAAATGCCACAAACAGTGATCCATATCAGGAATGATTATCCAGCTACGATAAAGATTAAAGTGTTGAAAAATATGTTTTAAATCAGTGAAAGGCAATAATGTTTTGCTTATGTACTTTTTCTATTTTACACGGAATTTCGAGTTAAAATATTAATAAATTACTAATCATCATTAAACTTGAACTCAACATTTATGAAAAATTGAATATCAAACGTTCTCGAGCATAAGGCTTAAATTTGACAAATTAAAAAAATTCTGCCAATTCATTAATATGCAGATTTCTTTGTACTAATATATTGTTCCTCTGTATTGTTTAAATTTATAACCTTTTTATAATATTTACTAGACATTTAGATAAATATTGCTAATTTTTGAAGCGAATACTTCTATAGGCTCGTCAGGTACACGCTTTTTTACTGGGAAGTGAAACGACTAGAAGCCGACCGTCACAAACGAACAAAAGTAGCGGCAGATCTTTCCCCTGATATGCTTTTTTGCCGCACGTAATGTGCGCGCTGCAGTTCTTATATCTCTCGCCTTTTCCGCACTACTTTACAAGCGCTACAAGCAGCTATCAGTCACTAAAAACACTATTTTTCTATTACATAAAACTTTTTAAATAAAGTTTGCAAATGAAAAACTGAGTCTGTAGCGCCGTAGTGTTAAGTTTAGTGAATCGTTCTACCAAAAGAAAAGTTCGATCAGACTTTTTGTTTTTCTAAAATCTTGAAAACACGAACAGATGTTTACGCGTACTCGTGCGATTGCAGCGCCAATCTTAAAATCTAATTTTACATAAAACTTTTTAAATAATGCTTGCAAATGAAAAACCCAGTCTGTAGCACCGTAGTGTTACGTTTAATGAATTGTTCAACCGAAAAAAAAATTCGATCGGACTTTCTGTTTTTCAAAAAGTTTGAAAATACAAAATACCCCGTGGCGGATTTGCGAAGCTTTTGCGCCGACATCCCCTCTGGTAGAAAATTAACGGTTCGAATTTGCTAAGACCTTTAGATTTAGCTAACTGTTTTAACGGTTGTCAAGCTAAAATTTAACAAAAAATGTGGCTTAGGAACCGCTAAGTTTCCAAGATGTCTGCTGGAGGCTAATTTGAGGTTACGAGGTTAGGATTATCACCAGCTAAATGAATCAGTCCAATTTTTTATATTTAATACAGTCCTACTCCACTATCTGAATAAGGTTTGTATGATACGCATGCACTGCACTTCATTTCCCTTGACCGTACCAAGTCATCAACTTTATTTTATAATGTCATGCTGTCTGATTAAATAAAATAAATAGAAATTGTTTGTATTAACATGATAATAGTGCAAAATGCCTTATTTAACAATACTAAACTAAAAATGAACCCATTCGAAGACCCATTGTGGCTTCGAGTACATTAGATACAAATTTCACATTTTTCTTGGCATCAGTGATTTTGGACCAAAATTTCAAATGAGTCAATTAAAGTGATAATAACACAATAAAAATTATTGATGTGTACTCTTTTTGAAAATGCTAAGAGCTGATTAATAAGTTTAAGCAATCTTTATTGTGTTATTACTTTAATTGATTGATTTGAAATTTTGGTCCAAATTACCGATACCAAGCAAAATGTGAAATTCTTATCCAATGTACTCAAAACCACATTAAATGTTTAAATGGGTTCATTTTTACTTTAGTTTTGTTGAACAAGGCATTTTGCACTATTATCATGCTAATGCAAACAATTTCTATTTATTTTATTTAATCAGACAGCATGACATTATAAAATAAAGTTGATGACTTGGTACGGTCAAGGGAAATGAAGTGCAGTGCATGCGTATCATACAAACCTTGTTCAGATAGTGGAGTAGGACTGTCTTAAATATAAAAAATTGGAATATTAATAAAATCAAACTGATTCATTGTGCTGGTAATTATCCCAACCTCTTAACCTATCTTCTAACCTAAGTTCTAACCTCACAATTGTATACTCATTACTAGTAAACTGAATTTAAGCAAATTAACTGTAAGGAGCTGTGTATAAGCTTACAGTAAGCGGTTATTTAGCAGTTTTCTAAGCGGTTCATTGGCGTTATTGGTTAAATAAGCAATTGCTAAGCCATTGAACCGTTGACATTTCTACCAGGGGGCCCTTAAGTCTCTTAAACGCGCTTTTTCATAGTGCGTCAATTTTTTGCGTCAGCTAAACGACTTCATTTTTTTTTTTAATTAACGCGTAAAGTTTTCCGGTAAACTTTTTTTAGCGAGAATAGTTGCCATTAGGGGTTGTCATTAGGCGAGAATAGTTATAGAGGGTTAGAATAGTTTGGGTGGGTTACTGCGAGTACAGTAGTATCAACGAATATAGACCTAGTATAGAAGAACCATCACAGGTTATAAAGGGGGGACAGAATCTTGGGTAACAGGCGGTTAGTTCTGTTACCCATCCGTTTGGCGCCGCCACATATTATTTTCCCGCGACTCAGCGCGCATGCGCTAGCTCGTATTTGAAGATATGTGTTTTTATGTATTTTTTACAATAAAAAATTATATAAACAATACAAAAATGATTATTTAATGTTTCTATATACCCCTTATGCCCCTAACAACTATTAGTTGGTAAGATAAAATTTTCTCTTAAGATAATAACCACGAAAACACAGCACGTACCAGTTTCCCGCTCGATCTTGCTATGTAAATAGCGCGAAGAGCTTATAATCAATGCTATATGCAGCGACGAGTTGCTCGCAGTTTCTAAACATTTATTTTGCATAAAATTGTGTCTAGTTTTTATAAATAATAATAGCGCGATTTAGTTTAACAATCTGTGAGATTGTATTTATACCTGTGCTGTTCTCAATCGGTGAAAAAACTGTTTGGGGGTTATCATCATGCCACCTCCACGAACCAGATGTGTTTACAGCGACTGCGAGAGTTCAAAGGCGAAAAATCCTGGACTGACTTTTCACCGATTTCCCATGGATGAGATACGGTAAGTTTTTTAACTAGACAATCGTTGTTACTTACATCAACAAATACAATAAAAAAGATAGTAACGGAACGTTATATATATATATATATATATATATATATATATAATATATATATATATATATATATATATATATATATATATATATATATATATTATATATATATATATATATATATATATATATATATATATATATATATATATATAAACTGCTTTCATTTCAGTTAGACCAAACTGAATTACAGAATTTTGCGGAAACTTTATTTCATGTTTAGATTAATCCCAGGTAAAAGTTGAATGAAATGTTTGTTAAAACATATCTAAAAAAAGAATTATTTTCTGAATTTCGTTTTTGCATGGCGTTGGTGCTTTTGAAAATTGTTTCACCGAGTGATTGATTTTTATTTTACACTGGATTAATTACGGTTATCTATTTTTTTTATAAAATATTAAATATTATTACGTAACACTGATTTCGTTTTTCTTTTGAGGCAATGCATGTTGGTATTTACTGTAATTTTTTAAAATAAATTACACCTTTTTTGCACATCACTGTTTCCAGTTATATTTAAATGCAAATTTTATAGTACAATTTATTTAATTATATATTATTATTATAAACAAATCATTTTGCTATAGCTTAATTAAATATAAATTTAAAATAAAAATAAATTTTGTACCCCCTCCAATGAATATGTACCTTTTTCACATTTAAAAATATACAATGAATTAGTGGTCGAGCGGTTAAAGGAGATCTCGTATATTTTGCTACATTTAAAGATCGTGAGTTCGAATCCACCCCATTTTTTTTTTTTTTTTTTATATAATTAATGATTACAAGATATTTTAATTATTATTGTTGTATTTTTTAGTGAAAAAGGTGCATTTATTAATTGGTATAGTGTTATTAATAGTAGTAATATCTTTATGTCTTGTACAGATTTTACATCTGTTTACATTTCTTAGATAATTACATTTCTTATAGTCTTATTAATATTTTAAGCGCGTGATGTGTGATTATTTATTTATAGTTTGGGATTGTTTCTTGAAGATTGGTTTTTTGACTATGTATTCTATCATTTTTTGGTTATTTATTAGCAAATGATTTACTGCACAAACGTAAAATGATACGTCCACTACGAATGTATTTTTTTGTTAATCAATATAAAAAAGTCACGTACTTTTTTATTTTAACTACCTTGTTGGCAAAAAATTTAACTATCTATATAAGCAAATTTTATTTATTTATTTATTCCACTAGTATACATTTACTTTACAATTAAGCAAACCCACAGAGAGAAATGAATCTCTGTACGTGGATCGGTCTAACAGAACTTAAAACTATCGTATAAAACTATTAACAAACTTAATTAGTATTAAATTACCGCTCATACATTAATTAAAATTAGATAATACATTACAAGGATAGTGTCTAGACTCATATTACTGAATTCTATAATTGTGCTCATGAAGTAAATTATTAAATAGTTTAACAGCCATTATTGGTCTATTGTTAAACCCTATCGTTTTATACAGTTTCGGTAGGACCAACTTCTTATTTCTAGTTTTACTATTAGAGTTGATATACATTAATGACTCGTACGCAAATATTTAAGTTGAGTGGTTTTACATTATCGTAACAATATCCTAATTTTGTAGACGGTCGGAATGGATTCTTCGATCTGGAAATTTCAGTCTGATTGACTTGACAACGCAGCAGCTAGACAATAAGCGCATTTGCTCTCTGCATTTTGCAGTAGACGATGTCGCATATACAGATCAGGCAGGTACGCGAAAATTAAAAAATTCTGCAGTTCCAAAAAAATATCTGTCGGATGCAGTTTTAGAAGACTCTCAAGAAGTTGATGAACATGTCACTCATGAGGTGGATTTGCCTATTAATGATGGATTATCTCATGATAATTTAAATTTTGATTCGACAACATTAATTAATCTAGAGCCGGCGTTAATCGATTTAAATGAGCCATCATGTTCTACTTCATTAGCTAAGCACAAAGTAGATTCCGTTAACACCGATGACAATTCTTTTCACACCACTAAAACATCCACGTTTGAAAACTCATTAAAAAAATTGAAAGAACAAGTAGCTTCATTAACTAAACAATTACTTAAAAAAGTGTAAGAAATCCATCGACTTGTATAAAAAAGCCGCTATTACTCAACAACAAAAATATAAAAGTAAAATCACTAATTTGCAAACATCTTTAAAAAATAAAAACAAAAAGATCACGAACTTGAATAAAAAAGTTTTAAAAATTGAAGAAAATGATGATATTATTAAAGACTATCAAAAGTTGAATAAAAAACAATTAGATTTTTTTAAAATGCAGGCGAACCATGTAAAAGGAAAGAAAGCTTGGTCAGACGATGAAAAAAAATTTGCTTTACAGTTGTTTTATACATCTCCTAAAGCTTATTGTTTTTTACTTGAGAAACAAAAATTTGCTTTGCCTTCTGTAACTAGTATTAGAAGATGGGTTAATGAAATAGATTTAGCTCCGGGAAAATCGGAAAATTTATCTCAATTATTAAAAGCTAAAGGCGAATCGATGTCACTTAAAGAGCGCGAATGTGTTTTAATGTGGGATGAGATGAGTATTAAGAAATGGTTAGAGTACAATTCGAAAAAAGATTACGTAGAAGGATTTATGGATTTAGGTGAACACGGTCGTAGTGCTGAAGCGGGTAATCATGTTTTAGTTTTTATGATAAGGGGAAGACAGTACGATTGGAGACAACCTATCGTTTACTATATTTCGCATAACGCCGTTAGCGGTACTCAACTTTCTACAATTATTTTGGATGTATTGGATTTTGTAGAAAAAACAGGTTTTAAAGTAAAATCAATGGTTTGCGATGGGGGTGCTCCAAATCGATCTGCTGTGAATATTTTAAAAATTACTAAAGAGAAACCTTTTATTATGCGATATGAACGTAGAATTTTTTTTAATTACGATGCTCCTCATCTACTTAAATGTCTTCGTAACAATTTTAGAACTCACGAAATGATAGTTGACGATAGTAAAGTTTCTTGGAGCGTTTTAAGAGAATTACACGCTAGAGAACAAAATTGTATTTCAAAATCCGCGCCTAAATTAACTCAAAAACATTTGGATCCTAGTGCATTTGAATTGATGAATGTTAGCTTAGCCGCTCAAATTTTTAGTAATACAATTTCATCGGCTGTGTTGACCGCTTCTTTTGTTACAGAAGGCAAATTAAATAATCCTTGCAGTGTTGCCACGGGTAATTTTATTAAAAAATTTAATGATCTGTTTGATTGTTTGAATAGTAGAAGCCCTAAAGATAAAAATCCATTACGCCGTCCTCTGGCAAATCAAAACAATAATGTTGTTGAGTATTTAGCTAATAGTTTAGAGTTCATAAAAACTTGGAATTGCGAAGATTTAAAAAATAATGCCCCATGCTTTGATGGTTTTTATTTAACAGTTAATAGTATTCTTTTGCAATGGGAGGATATGAAAAAAGACGGTGGATTTTATCTTTTGACATCTCGATTAAATCAAGATCCACTTGAAAATTTGTTCGCGGTTTTAAGATCTCGTGCGGGTCACTGCCAAAATCCGACGGCAATGCAATTGAGGCATAATTTGCAATATACCGTGTCCGCGAATATAAGATCAGCATCTAAGTCAACTAATTGTGAGTCTGATAGAACAGTACCGTTACTAGCAACAGATAATATCGAAAAAAATGATGGATTTACAGAAGCTCTTGATAATGCTTTTAACGACATTGCGACTAACGATAACATGCTTTCAACTAGTAATGATATTTCAGATACTCAAGAAATCAATGTACGTGAGAGTGAAGAAGGTGATGAGTTAATCAGTAAAGATAAGGAATCTGACACTGATTGCGAATCATCTCCAGAACTCGATTATCATATTGACTTACCTGATGATGAAATATTGTCTAAAGATATGCATAATCTAGTAGAAAATTTAAATGATCCGATTATTAGTTCACACAGTAGCTTAGAGAATCTTGCAGAGAAATGCGATAGCATTTTAGATAAAGTCAACGTTAATGAATCAACATCACTTTATGATTGTTCGGTTAAATATGTAGCGGGTTATATACTTTCTAAATGTTTTGCAAAATTTGAATGTTCAGACTGTAAATCTATCTTCACAAGAGACAATACAAATTTTGAAAAAAATAACGATTTTAAAATTTTTTTTAAAGCATACAAAGTTTTTAATAGTAATAATCAATTAGGTAATCTTTGTGTTCCTTCAGATTTTTTTAATGACGTTATAAGCAAAGCTTACGTTACTTTTAATTATCATTTTGAAACTATTTGTCACGAAAAAAGTCTTGCTGAAAAATTAATAAAATTTATAACATCAGAGGTCGATATATTTTATCCAGAATTTTTTAGCATCGACGAGCCATGTAAATCGCATCGAAAACGTATTGTAGCTTTTTTTGTAAGGGTACATATTTTTTACAAATTAAAATGGATGAACTGGGACGCGCGTGATTCTAAATCTCGAAAACGTACTGTTGCTGGTAACAAGCCGAACGCCAAACTGCAGAAGTTAAGTCACCAATAAGCACATTTCGAGAATATAAAAGTATTTTTCACATTTATTTTAAAATGTAAATTTAAACTTTTTTACTGTAATTTCTACATTAACATTTATATCTCGAAGATAATCAAAGTGCTGATTTGCTTATTGCGTTGTATCAGCCAAGTATATTTTTTATGTTTTGTTTCTAGTGGAAATCTTATGAATTTGCGATAAACGGTAATGTTTTTTACAATAAAATAAGCACTGCTTTTATTTATTTATTTATTTATTAAATCAGTATAATTAGATTGTACATTTTTCAATTATATATAGTTAGATTCACTTTTACTTATCTATTTCTTAAATATAATCCTCTCAATTTATTTTCAAGCATGTTTAGTACATTTTCAATTAATGCAATAAGTAATTTTTTTATATTTCCTATAAAGTTTATTGTGGTATTAGTGCATATAAAGTTTATTGTGATATAATTGCATGGATTTTAGATTATATATATATATATATATATATATATATATATATGTGTGTGTGTGTGTGTGTGTGTCAACATTGTCATTCCTATACCTTTTTTCCTTTTAACCTATCCTTTTCCTGATGGAAGACAACTCTGCCACCTTCCCGATTGGTTTCCATCGAATAATATTAGTTTGAAGTAAATTTTGTATTCTCTGTATACTTTATATTGCCATCAAGACGCTACCGCGCCCCTTGAAACTATATTATTTTAAATGTTTTCAAACTAATATTAACAAAGAGCGAGTTCTTTTTGTACTTAAAGAAAGAGAAGGTAAAGTATTTCACGTTTTAATGTTTTAAAAATTCTTTATTATAAATATTAGAGCAAATACGAGAAATAAATAAAAAATAGAGAAAAAAAAAGTTGACCATGAGATTCGAACCCCAGCATAAGAATTGCTAGCGCAACGCCTTAACCATACGGCTACCGACGACGTTACTGTTGTAAGATCGAAAGTCGCACATGATCATCGCCCCCCTTTGGGGTTTAAGTTTAAGCTTAAGTTTAAGTTTAAGCTTAAGTTTAAGCTTAAGTTTATTTTATTATAATTTCAACTTTAGTTTAAGCTTTAATTTAAGTTTTAGTTTGACACTTATTACGTATATATGCTAATCTTCAAAGCGTCTATTGACATTATTCTACGATATCACTTTAAATTTAATTCATTATGCAAAATATTTATACGAGCTTTTTTCTTATATATTTTTATTGTATTTACTAATTGCAATTAATGTAACTACAGATATTTACTATTTTCTGATGCGAAGTTCATGAAATTATGCAATCATACATTTACTAGATATTTACGTTTTAACAACAATTAAATAAAAATCGGGTTGAGGGGTATTACCAGCTTTATTTTATGTAAAAATCTTTTAGATGTTAAGCTAGTTACAAGCTCGGCCAAGTTTATCGCGCCATTAGTGCGAGAGAGATAGCATGATAGAAATTAGCAATAGGTGCCATCTCGCGGAGATGATGAAACTACAGATCTCGGATCCATCGCCCCCATTAGCATGGTGCTTCTATACAGGTCTATATTCGTTAGTAGTATAGTATACCCGAGGGAAAAATCCTTTCACGAGAGCAGTAATCGCCAGAGGGAAAAATCTACATTTGTCCTATGTTGCATATAGTATTTTATTCCAGATCCTGACCGAGGTCACTTTTTATCTATAAAATTAGGGACAACGCGTTTTTTATATTTTTCTGCGTTGATTTTAAAAGCATGAATACGCGTATTTATAGTCGCGGAATTCAATATTTTCGGAAATACAAAAAACCGCTGCCAATTCTTTGAAATGTAGCTTCCTTTAACATTATGCAATGCATTAATATCAAAATCGCTTTTACTTTATAAATAATTCTATAAAGTTTTTTTTTGTCGTTTGCTGGATAAAATTATTTCCAATCATTTACATATACATAATCAATTATGATGCTATCTCTCTCTCTCTCTTTCTCTCGCATAGCTACAATTGTTAAACGAAGCTCCAAGATTTTACTCTATCCGGGCTTAAAATGTACCTTAAACATGCCCCTCAGACCTAATGAAAGACATTTCTAAAAAATATTAATTAAATGTTGTTAACAACAAGTAAAGTGTGAAAAATAGTAATTAAATTTATTAGCTACGTATACAACGTATGGATAATAATCCCCTATTATATTAAAGAGAAATTCATTTTGGCGTTCCCGGTTTCTCCGGTTCTCCGGTTCTTCGGTTCTCCAGTTCTCCGGTCCTCCGGTTCTTCGGTTCTCCGGTTCTCCGATCCTCCGGTCCTCCGGTTTTCCGAGTTCAAAATTTTTTTTATGAATTAGAGTGACCTCTCTATTATATTAAATCTCATTTAAATCATCAATTAATTAACAACCTTCTTCAATAGCATCGACTTAAAGGTAACGGTTTCAGATCCGTCTCACCGATCGTCAAAGCGAACAGCGTCCCTCCATCGAAACCCATAAAGTCAATATATGCACAAAGTTGTAGTTATTAAAATTGAATAAACGTTGACTATCTAACTTGCCTTAGGTGGCAGGTTAGTTATTATTAAAAGAGAGATAATTTTGTTGAATTGAATAATTAGGATACTTTGACTTTAGATTCTTATGATTTTACACTGTTGGATAAAAGTTTTAAAATGAAAACACTTGTTTACGGGAAAAAGCCTTTCGACATAAAAAACCCTGATTTATTAATATTTAAGCAAACTGACACAATAAAAAGCGAAATGATATATAAAAGATAAAACGAGAAAAAACGCCGAACACGCACACAAAGCACTGATTGCACTCGCACGCATAGATACAGAAAAAAACGCACTAATATAAATCGATCGTTAAGTTGATGTTAAATGATAACAAAGGCGTTGATGTTAATGCCAAAAATGGCGATGATGTCACGTTGTGACAGAGGATTGGAAATCCTCGTTGAATGTTAAGTTAACGTTAAGAATTCGGTTGTAGTCGCGATTCAGACATGAACGCTGCCGAAGTCGTTTAACTAACTGCTCGTTCACGCGCGCAAGAAAGAGGCCCCCGGAAGGTGCTGCCCTCTCTCACTACTCTCATGCAAACACACACATAACCTGCTCGTTCATACATGCGCATGCGTGTTGCGTGTTGCGGAATAGTTATGACGGAACAAAAATTATTAAACATACTTCAAATGAGAAATAATATAAATGATAACCTGCGCAAACTTCAAAACGTTTCTGTTTCTGATACTAAATTATCTATGACTATGATTTACGGATCTTAACGCATACATATTACGCATACATGCCGCTTCTACAGGTTAGAGCAAAATAATTAGAGGAAAATTTAACAAAAGTTCATTGATAAATAACAGGAAAGTTATATAAACTCAACCTGCGCAGTCTTCCGAACGTTTAGTCTGCTTAATGGAATTCACCGATGTTACCGCTTCTAGAGGTCAGAGCAGAATAAGCACTGGAACCAATTTTTCACGCTATGTATACATATTTTCGCGCATAAGCAGACGCCATTGATAAAAAACAAGAAAATATTAATACTTATATATTTCGAGTGAATTTAGTACATTCCAAACAATCTTAATGTTTCAAATATTTAAGATTTACTGATTAGGCACGACCGCGACACGGAAGTGCCTTCTAGTTTCGTGTGCGAAAAATGTGTGAGATGCGATATCTCACGCAATTTTCGACCGATCGGGCTGAAATTTTAGGAGAAGTCTCCTTTTGCAAAAGCTAAAAAACTATTTATTTTTTATTCCGATCCTCTACGTCGTTTTGAAATGCGGGCACAATTTGTTCGATTTTTAAGCGTTTTTTTAATAAAAATTTTCCTGTGATGCGATTATCTCGGAAAGACTTTAATCAATCGGGCTAAAAATTTGTGTGCGAACTCCCTTCGTAATACTAAGCTGACAGATTTATTTTGGGCTTGATCCTGCACGTATACGCAGAATGCGGTCACCTCCAAAAATCGCTAAAAACGGTTTTTTAGCTCTAAGTCGAATTCTAAGCATTCTACAAAAAAAGTTAAAGATTGGAAAAGTTATAGATCTTTGAAAAATACAACTATTTCCCATTAAAATCAAATCATGAAAATGCTTATAACTCGAGTTTACAGCCCAAAATCTATTTTTTACAGCTAAAAAACCAATTATTTGCCATAAAACATTACGGATTTACATTTTACATTAAAATATTAAATGTAAAAGTTGTAGGCATGTTTAAAATACAACTTTTTTCTATTGACATCAAATCATGAAAATGCTTATAACTCGAGTTTACAGCCCAAAATCTATTTTTTACAGCTAAAAACCAATTATTTGCCATAAAACATTACATATGTTTTACATGAAAATATTAAATATAAAAGTTGTAAACATTTTCAAAATACATCTTTTTACCGTGGCAAACATTTTTTTAAACACTTTTTGACATTCACCATAAGCGATACCAGACCATACACCTAAAAGCGATTTTTTGATACATAAATTCAATAATAACTTCGGTGCAACATGCCCCATCCAACCCAATTATTTTCAGCAATTTTCCTATATTATTAAAAGCTGAAAGTTATATTTTGACCTTTATCTCATACCTATATACAAAATTAAACCACTTTTTAAATTAAATTATAAAAAATGCATAATTTAGGAAATACGTAATCGCCGAATACAATCCGTGTAACTTGGCATCATATAACGACGTACGCTATATTAATTAAATCTTTTAAGCTGAATCAGTACAATTCACTTTCAAAATTCAAGTGTATATACTGAACTAGAAAAACCTAAACTCAATAAAGAAAATTGCTTAGATTGAAGAAAAGCTCTAAGTAGCTTACTACATCCCTCTAAACTATGCTAAATACCTAAACAATCAATTTTCTAATATTCTAATTGAAATCCTACAAACGAAATATCATCCCTTTGTTTACTTCCTCTTGAAAACTGCGATACAAACGTGTTGTATTATTTATCTGAAATTACAATAGAATAAAATTAAAATAAGATATATTTTAAGAATATCTACAAACAAAAATAAATAATTGATACAAATACAAATAAGTTACTAATTTTCCAGTAGTTTTGATGATAGTGTTGATGACCGCCAGAAGAATACCAATCAAAACTTTGACAACAATATTGAAAAAAAAAACAGGATAATACTGTATAAGCACCGCCAGGCATTACGAACGCGAAGCGCGAGCGTTTTGCCTACCTTGCATCGCGAAGCGATGCAATGCGGCAAGCCAACGCGGCCGTAAGGCAGCGCGTGGCGCGCTAGTTTTTTATCGATCGTAATTAAAAAGATTATTAATCTATTTCATATAGTTTGTCTTACCTATTTTTAAGTATGAAAAAATATTCATCTATGATGTCTCGTAAAAGGTTGTGATGTCCGATATTCTTGCAATTAATAGAAAAAGAAATAATCGAAAATTATGTTTTCTATTCTTCCAACGTTAGCTAACTTTATTATGTTGTTAACCGACTTTCACGTCGAGGACGTGTTGGTAAGGTACATTTTTCGAAAGTCATATGTATTTTTTTCTTTTATTTTATTAATTTTCAGCGCATCCTTTTATTAAAATGCTGCAGCTGTTTTATGTTATTTCATATTATGGTATTCAACGCATGCATTTTTTTTGTAGGCATCGTATGAAATTTTCTATTATGATTTTCAGCACATGCATTTATCTTGAAATGCTGCAGCCGTTTCACAAAATTTACTTTTAAGTATTTCAGCTTATCCATTTATGAAAATGCTGCAGCCGTTCTATGAAATTTTCTATTATGGTTTTTGCTATTAAAAACTATTTGCAGACTATATATACAGCAATGTTACAAAATGCAAAGTATACTTGAACACAATTCCTTTTTTATATATATATATATATATATATATATATATATATGTGGGACGTTTCACGTCAACCGGACCGTCAGTGCACCCAAAATTTGGGTTAACCTAACAAGACGTTTGAGGTCTCAAAATGATCGTCTGGTCAAGGGCTTTTGAAAAAGTTCTGGCCTTTTCAAAAATCCAATGTGGCGCATAAAATATGGAGCCTGAAACCCACGTTTTCATAGCACATTCAACAAAAACAATAGTAAAAATGTTGTAATTTGTGAAATATCCCACCAAAAAGCATGTACAACTCATGATAGGACATATTATAAAATCGTAAAAACAATGACAGTTGAAACTCTACGTATAATTAATTATGCTTTCTTTCATAGCATAATAAGTTATGGCATTATAGCTTGGGGAGGAGCATATCAAAACAACTTAAATATTCTACAGAACTTACAAAAAATACTAAAAATAGTAAATAAAAATAATTTTGTAGTTCAGGACAATCCCCAAAAATAGAACAACATTTTTGCTTGGAGGCATTGAGACTACACTATGATGACCTTAAATATCAATTTCTTACGTCTGATAGTATAACAAGGAATAAAAGTATTATTATACCCAAAAATAATAAAAGAATTAGTGATAAGAATAGCTTTAAGAAAGCCGTAGTGATATTTAATGCGCTTCCTAATAAAGTAAAATCTGTAAATATAGAAAAACATACCCTGGTAGAAACGTTCGCGAACCATTCGCCAACGGCTGGCCAATTTTATGAAGTTTGAACAACAGTTCCAGCAGCCATTGGCCAAAAAACGCGTTTATTTCGTCAGGCTTTTACACTATCCATTGGGCAACGGTTGTCCAATTTTGAAACTCGTACAAAAAGATAATAAATCATCGATGCCTGCTCAAATAATTTACTAATATGACTCTATTATTAATAAACACGCATTAGATCGAACAATAATATGGTTTTGACATCGTAGAACTAGATTTTAAGTGAGTAAAAACTTTCATTAAATTTTGGGGTTATGTGAAAAGGTGTACGCACAAGTCGCCACGAGTGACTATAGTGCACATGCGCGGCATCAGCTGCAGAGCGCATGTTTGTTAATACACACAGAGCAGGCTTCTAATAGATAAAATTGGTTGGGCAGCGGTTGGCCAACGCCATGGGCCAACCGTTGGAGAATAGGCCATCGTGGTTGGCTTATTTTCTACCAGGGTGCTTTAATTTCTTTATGTATATATATTTTTATTTTTATTTTATCTGTATACACCCTAGTCCTACGATCAGGTAACAATGTTTATCTCTGCGGATTTTCGGGTATTAGTTATACTAATATTCTGTAAAACGACTGGTTTCAATAAATAAATAAATCAATAAACACTTCTATATGTAAACCTCATTAGGGATCCAGCCTGGGTTAAATCCTACAAAAAACATCAAAATATTCGTTCAATAAAAAATTTTTCTTTTGACGTAAATTAAAAAACAAAAAATATCTACTGTAAATATTTACACTATACACTATTTCTACCGGGATATATATATGGGACGTTTCACGTCAACCGGACCATCAGTGCACCCAAAATTTGGGTTAACCTAACAAGACGCTTGAGGTCTCAAAATGATCGTCTGGTCAAGGGCTTTATACCTCCACCAAACCAATTTTACCGCAACAAATGATTTTTGATCAGTTTAAAGTATCGATATGGGGGTTTTCAGGGTCACTGAATCTTATTTTAACCTCGACATTTCAAAATTCGAAATGGTGGATCTAAAATGGCGGACATTATACCACCACCAAACCAATTTTACCGCAACAAATGATTTTAGATCAGTTTAAAGTATCGATATGGGGGTTTTCGGGGTCATTGAATCTTAGCTTGACCTCGAAATTTCAAATTTTAAAATGGTGGATCCAAAATGGCGGACATTATACCGCCACTAAACCAATTTTACCGCAACAAATGATTTTAGATCAATTTAAAGTATCGGTATGGGGGTTTGTGAGGTAAATGGTTATAAATGTATTATTGGAATCAGTATTTGTGCACATGAATCTTATATTTTTCCGGTCTATTAGATTTAGAATTATCTGTCTGCGGTTTTTGCACTTACATTTTTCTATTGTTCTGTGTATATGTATATGCCTGCGTGGATGAAAAAAATATATAATTTAGCCAAATGAATCAACCTTTAATGACATTTTGTGCACTCTTATCAATTCTGGCTCCTCGTTCGTGGAGTTTTTACTGGTGATAAATGGCTTTCGCCGATATCATAAATTACTCTGTTCCTAGGTTCATTGGCATTTGAGAAATGCATGACTTTCAACGTTTCATTATTTTCTGGGATAAATCCATGCCCCATTTGTATGTTTGTGACAGGTGGACAGTTTTTAAATCTCTTTGTTAGGAATTGACGAGTTTGTTGGTGATCTTTTTTTGGTGTATAAGAAAAATTTTATATTGAATGATCGCCCATTAGCCCATAAATAAAGAGCTTTAACATCTAGAATTGCTTTATTTCTTGCAGCTTGTAACCTCGCTCTTGTAGCTTCTCTCTTTACTATCGCTCCAACTCCATCGCAAATACCTTTTCCGTGTGCTGTTGCAAAACAGTGCCATTCAGCATCAACGCCAAAATCTCTCTTATGACTCATTAAACTACTCATTTGATAACGATTTTTAAAATGCTGTTTAGCACCATCAGTAGCATATATTACCATTTTTACTGTGGGACAAACCTTGCGAATTTCCGGTATAAGCTTTTGTTGCATTATGTATACTGCAGTGGCATCATGAGTAGTACAGTCGGACATAGATACTGTACTGAAATGCTTTAACTTGCCTTCAGATTTATAATAAACAACAGCAGGAAAAATCGTACTTTGATCATTATTAAAATAAAATGCATGTGCAGCATCTTGGGCTGTAAAAGCATAGTTCTCAGCAAAATCCAATTGAGCAAGAACCTATTCATCTGAAAGATTATTTTTCTTCCCAGAAATAAACTTTGATTGTTCCTTAGCAATGAAGTGATGAGGTATCAACTTTTCTAGGTTAGAACATAAAGTTTCAATAAATTCTTGCGATGTTAGGCATTGTTTTATCAAAGTGTATCTATCGGTTGATTGCCACGTGCTGAAGATGACTTGATCAATATTGTGCTCATCCATAATGTTCTCAACGTAATTAGAAAACTTTTGAATGTCCGGACAAAATTTGCATTCATTCAAATAACAACTTGGTTTGGGATCCTCACATAGAACGAAATTCAAACAATCTTTATAATTCTTCAGAATATTGTTTGAGATTTTTTCTATATTTACTGCGTCAATCATCACCTTGAAATTTTGGTGTATCGTACATACACATACATTGTGTGTACCAGAGGATCCTGCAAAGACACAACATTTTGGTCTCAGTTCCGAAAACTTGGTAAGCCCAATCGGATGTTCAGGAAACTGTTCTTTAAATTGATTATGAAGGTTCTTAATATCAGTAAGTAATAATCTTTTCTGCACTTTTATTTTTTCACCATATAAATAAATACTGACGGTATCTTTTTTATTTGGCATAATTCTGCTGTTAAGATCATTTTCGCAAAAATCTTCAACTTTCTGAGTAGTTTCTGCAGGTAATGTTTTTCCACGTTTTGCAACAGGAGAAGCCAAAACTCCATCTGATTCTCTTAACTGTTTTGCTTTACGAGCCATTCTGTGAGACACACCAAATTGGTTCATAATTTTACGTATTGCCCAGTGTTCGGGCAACATAGTAAGAATACTGACACGTAATGGATCGTTCTCCGGCAGGGATTGGAATTTGTTTTTAAGTCCAGTTAAAATAGCTGTAAGATCATCTTGCATAGGTGCATCCGTGTTTGAAACCTAAGGTGAGTCAGTCTCTGATTCAAAATCAACACTCATACTGACGTTTGGAGATGACAAATCATTTAGTTTGTAAAAGGATTTTCTACATGTATCACAAATCAGTGAAGATGTTGGATAATCAGGATAGACATCTTGAAATTCTTTGGAGATCTTCCTAAGAGATTTGCTGTGTCCTGTATTAATATCAAATGGATTAACGCATCTATCGATACGATATTTTTTCGCAGGAGAAGACATTGTTGTAGGATATGAGAAAGCACAACCAAACAAACAAAATTTTAGAAATAACAAAATTACGGCTAGTACAGTTGAACAAGGAGTTGCCGATAAAGTAAGACTTACTCAACAAGTGCCTTAAAAAGGATGTTGAAGAAGAAGTCGCCAATGTATCTATTAATGTACCTATTAACTATCCTAAAAAGGACTGTTGGAGAAAAAGTTGCCTATGAATAAAGCCGTTGATGGACTTGCTCACGAACTATCCTGAAAAAGACTGTTGAAGAAAATGTCGCCGATGAAGAAAGCATTCCTTGAAGAAAATATTCCTTTCTATGGGTTGCTAAACGTGGGAAGGGGTTGGGGGTGTAGGTAAAAAAGAGGGATGAAATAAATCACTTGAAAGCAATAAATTCCTTTGCCACAAAACAATTTTATTTGCTGAAGTCTTTGCACAAGTTGTCATTGGATGCGAGCCGTGTACTTGCAGCATTAGGCTGTTGGAAGAGGGGCGAGGTACAGCGCTGGACCCGGCCTCCTTATGTGCCCTCCGCGACGCTACTTGACTTGTGGGTGATGCGCAGCCGCCTAGCGGCGCGCCGCGGTGATAAGCGCTGCAGCGTGCGTGGCGTGTTCGGCGGGTTGCGCGTTAGCAGGGGCTTTTCGCGAGATAGCCTGCGGGTGGGTTATGACAAATATCCGCCAGTTTATATTGGCCATATTGAATTTTGAAATTTCGAGGTTAAAATAAGATTCAGCGGCCCCTTAAACTCCCATACCGATACTTTAAATTGATATAAAATCATTTGTTGCGGTAAAATTGGTTTAGTGGCGGTATAATGTCCGCCATTTTGGATCCACCATTTTAAATTTTGAAATTTCGAGGTCAAGCTAAGATTCAATGACCCCGAAAACCCCCATATCGATACTTTAAACTGATCTAAAATCATTTGTTGCGGTAAAATTGGTTTGGTGGTGGTATAATGTCCGCCATTTTGGATCCACCATTTCGAATTTTGAAATGTCGAGGTTAAAATAAGATTCAGTGACCCTGAAAACCCCCATATCGATACTTTAAACTGATCAAAAATCATTTGTTGCGGTAAAATGGGTTTGGTGGAGGTATAATGTCCACCATTTTGATTCCGCCATTTTTGATTTTGGAATTCCGTCAGCATTGTCAATAATATGTCCTATCATGAGTTGTACATTCTTTTTGGTGGGATATTTCACAAATTAGAACATTTTTACTATTGTTTTTGTTGAATGTGCTATGAAAACGTGGGTTTCAGGCTCCACATTTTATGCGCCACATTGGATTTTTGAAAAGGCCAGAACTTTTTCAAAAGCCCTTGACCAGATGATCATTTTGAGACCTCAAGCGTCTTGTTAGGTTAACCCAAATTTTGGGTGCACTGATGGTCCGGTTGACGTGAAACGTCCCATATATACAGGGTGAGTCATTTTAATCTTTAATCTCAATTATCTCGTTGGCAAAACATGCCAGCGAAAAAAGTTTCGGATAAAAGTTTTAGGATTTTTCCCTGGCTATCTGATGATGACCTTGACAATGTCATTGAGCGTGATCTTCAAGGTCATTTGAAGGTCAAGTCGATTTTTTCAAATAGAAACCCCTACTTTTGGCACCAGAAATGGAAAGAGCGGGAAATTTTACGTTTGAATATGACCTTGCCTTGACCTTGAATTCAATGGCCAAGGTCATAGGTCATGCTGATAACAGTACAACTGGTTAGCTGAACTCGAATGCATTCAAGGAGAAAATGTTACCCACAAAAGTTTTCAGTTTTCTCCCCGGCTGACGAATGGTCATCTTGACCCTGTCGTTAAACAGGATCTTCAAGGGCATTTCAAGGTCAAGTTGATTTTTTGAAATGGAAACCCCTACTTTTAGCCCCATAAATGAAAAGAGAGTGACATGCGTTCAAAAATGAAAAAATTTTCAAGATTTCCAGAAATTTTCAATATTTTCTAAAATTTTCGAATTTTTTGTTTTCAAAAATTTTCAAAGTCATTCCAGTATTTTGTATTAGTGTCAATTTTCAAAATTCTTGATGTAGTTAAGTCATTCCATTATTTTGTATTAGTGTCAATTTTTGAGAGTGAACTACTCTTAACAGTTATGTAGATAGCAAATTAGTGCAGAAAAGCTTAATCGTGTTTTTTACTTCTTGTAAATCGATAATTATTATTGAAAAAAATCTGTTTTCCTGTTTACTGGTCTGTAACAAATTATTTTGATTTTGATCACGGCTGATTATGGTCCCAACGAAATCGTTGATATGATCATGATTTTGGGAGAAAGTCGAAATAATTATGCAGCAGCTACCAGACTTTATGCTGAACGCTATCCCAATAGGAGACACCCAAGTAATGTTACTATTCAAACCTTAACTCAGAGAGCTCGAAATGGAGCTTTTGTTCGTCAACGCCGTCATCATGAATACGACGAAAACGATCCTCGTGTTATTACCATTCTAGCGATTATTCATCTTCATCCTCACTGTTAGTGTGAGGTATGTGAGAATTAGTACTCGACAAATAGAAAGAGAAATAGGTATACCTCAATCAACAGCATCCCGAATATTGAGAGCGAGAAGATATCATCCTTATCACATAACATTAACTCAACAGTTAACTCCAAATGATATGATTTTGCGAGTACGTTTTTGTCGATGGGCAATACGAATGATTCAACAAGATCAAGACTTTTTCAGGCACGTTCTTTTTTCAGATGAATCAACATTCAGAAACACTGGAGAATTGAATAGACATAATTGCCATTATTGGTCAGATGAAAATCCTCATTGGTTCAGGCCCATAGACAATCAACACCGCTGGAGTGTTATGGTCTGGTGTGGAATCATCAATGGCTATTTGATTGATCCTTATTTCTTTGAAGAGAACGTGAATGGGGTAAACTTTTTGAGATTACTTCGAGACATTTTACCTGAATTACTAGAAAATGTAGACCTAGCCACAAGGCTAAGAATGTGGATCCAATTAGATGGAGCACCACCACATTATGCACGCATTGTTCGTGATTATTTAAACACCCGCTACAATGGCAGGTGGATTGGGCGAGGTGGCCCAGTTGCCTGGCCCCCTCGTTCACCTGATTTAACCCCTCCCGATTTTTACTTATGGGGATATCTTAAGAATGTTGTTTATGCTCAACGGCCAACAACGCGAGATAATATGATCGAACGCATTCGTAGAGCTTGTGCAGCAATCCCTCGAGATGTTCTACTTAGAACCATAAGACAATTCAGAGCTCGACTTGATCTTTGCATCCAACAAAACGGCGGTAATTTCGAACAATTAATCAATGGTTAACTCCAGTTAACATTCCATAAAAATACCAAAATATAACAAAAAGGGAAAAAAAACAAATAAAAAAAAATACAAAAAAAATAAAACAAAAAACAAAAAATGGGATGCTAAATACTTTTGACAACCTCCTCGATGGTGCATCCTGGGTTCGGCTGATGTCAAAGGTAATTTCCGGACAAAAGATGATTTGTTTCCAAAATCACGTGTTCGAACGTAAAATATCCCGCTCTTTCCATTTCTGGTGCCAAAAGTAGGGGTTTCTATTTGAAAAAATCGACTTGACCTTCAAATGACCTTGAATGTCATGCTCAATGACATTGTCAAGGTCATCATCAGATAGCCAGGGAAAAATCCTAAAACTTTTACCCGAAACTTTTTTCGCTGGCATGCTTTGCCAACGAGATAATTGAGATTAAAGATTAAAATGACTCACCCTGTATATCCCGGTAGAAGTAGTGTATAGTGTAAATATTTACAGTAGATATTTTTTGTTTTTTAATTTACGTCAAAAGAAAAATTTTTTATTGAACGAATATTTTGATGTTTTTTGTAGGATTTAACCCAGGCTGGATCCCTAATGAGGTTTACATATAGAAGTGTTTATTGATTTATTTATTTATTGAAACCAGTCGTTTTACAGAATATTAGTATAACTAATACCCGAAAATCCGCAGAGATAAACATTGTTACCTGATCGTAGGACTAGGGTGTATACAGATAAAATAAAAATAAAAATATATATACATAAAGAAATTAAAGCACCCTGGTAGAAAATAAGCCAACCACGATGGCCTATTCTCCAACGGTTGGCCCATGGCGTTGGCCAACCGCTGCCCAACCAATTTTATCTATTAGAAGCCTGCTCTGTGTGTATTAACAAACATGCGCTCTGCAGCTGATGCCGCGCATGTGCACTATAGTCACTCGTGGCGACTTGTGCGTACACCTTTTCACATAACCCCAAAATTTAATGAAAGTTTTTACTCACTTAAAATCTAGTTCTACGATGTCAAAACCATATTATTGTTCGATCTAATGCGTGTTTATTAATAATAGAGTCATATTAGTAAATTATTTGAGCAGGCATCGATGATTTATTATCTTTTTGTACGAGTTTCAAAATTGGACAACCGTTGCCCAATGGATAGTGTAAAAGCCTGACGAAATAAACGCGTTTTTTGGCCAATGGCTGCTGGAACTGTTGGTCAAACTTCATAAAATTGGCCAGCCGTTGGCGAATGGTTCGCGAACGTTTCTACCAGGGTACTTAAATAATAAATTCTTACAAACTAAAAAACAGTGTATCAATATATCTTTTTTAACAATTAGTAATAGTACAATTATAATTGTATGTTCGCGAGATCATTTTAAGCTATCACTACTAACAGTTAAGTTTAATCCAACTTTCAATCTTATTATTTTACGAATGTTTTTCTATATTTACAGATTTTACTTTATTAGGAAGCGCATTAAATATCACTACGGCTTTCTTAAAGCTATTCTTATCACTAATTCTTTTATTATTTTTGGGTATAATAATACTTTTATTCCTTGTTATACTATCAGACGTAAGAAATTGATATTTAAGGTCATCATAGTGTAGTCTCAATGCCTCCAAGCAAAAATGTTGTTCTATTTTTGGGGATTGTCCTGAACTACAAAATTATTTTTATTTACTATTTTTAGTATTTTTTGTAAGTTCTGTAGAATATTTAAGTTGTTTTGATATGCTCCTCCCCAAGCTATAATGCCATAACTTATTATGCTATGAAAGAAAGCATAATTAATTATACGTAGAGTTTCAACTGTCATTGTTTTTACGATTTTATAAAATATATACACCAGATATTTTGTAACTATGTATTGAATGTGCTTGTTCCATTTTAAATTGTAATCGATGACGATCCCGAAATATTTAATGCTTTCGACCCTGTTAATTGTTTTGTCTCTTATTTTAATATTTGTTTGCGCTGGTACACTATCGACGTAACTGCCGAAACGCCACCTTTCTTAAGTTTTAAATTATTGATTATAGTTGTTACTTCTGTCGAATTCGTTGGTTTCAGAAAAATGGAATTTGCATTCAATTTAGGTAGTTCAAGTTCAGCATTATTAGGTTTCCATTAATATCACTCAATTTACGGCCTATCTCACAGAAAAATTTGTTCATGTTATAGTTATTTTAGGCTTTTTTCGGAGTGGCTTTGGAAAACTGGTTATCTCTGAATACGACAGACTTTTTGAGGTCCTCTCGTTTGGCGTTATTTGCAGTTTTTCTTTTAAAAGAGTTGTTTTCATTTAGTTCACTTACTAATTGTTTCAGTAGAAAATTTTCGTTCTTGACAAGTTTGTATTTTTCTTCAATATAGATTTCAAGCGAATCTTGTGCTGTACTTAATACACTTGGTAAAAGTTTACTCCTTATTTCTTCTGATTTGCTCAGTTTTATTTGAGCAATCAACAATCCCGCTGCGTTATTTAGACTTTCCTCATCAATTTTTGAGGTTAGGTCTCTGCTGCCATGCCCTGGACAGATTATTAGACTTGCACTAATAATTTTAAACTCAATTGATTTTTCAGCTGGATAATTACGACGATACGCTGCATCGCAAATGACACAAACTAGTGTCGTAGTTGTTTTTAGCGTGTGACAAGCAAAATTACTAGCGCACTTGTCGGGAGGCATCCGCTCTCCCGCCATGTTGGATTGTATGATATAAAACATTGAAACAGAAGAAGAAACTCTGAACGTAGGAGTTAAAATTCCACCTTCCCGGTTTCTCCGGATCTGCTCTAATAAATTACTTAAAATTAAAGTGGTGTATAGCACTAACAACCTTCGATAATCATGAATTTTTTAAAAAATACAAGATGATAAAAAATGAAAACTTACCTCTGAAATAGCTAGTCAGTGAATCGCAGAAAACTTATATATGTAGAAATAACAAGTTTTCCAAAACCACTGCAAAAAAGTGCCTAAGATAACCGCGAAAAAAGTAAGCAACTAAGCTGTGGACTTCAAAAAGAAAGTAATAGAATGCTTACTAACCGAAAAGATGATCCAAACAAAAAATTTGTACGTTAATAGAAAAGAAGAACTAATTATCAACTGCTTAAACATTGGTAGTAGATGTGTAGACACATTTTTGTACACGAGGGAAATGTGTAGGCTGAGGTACAAGATAATGTACATGTTTATATGTTGGTAGCCCAGTTGACATTTCTGGAGAATGTCAGGTAGAAAACGTCTGTATAAAATCTTAATGCAAACCTACATGCAGTACGCACGTTAATGTATAAAACACCTAGCAGAAAATTCTACAAATAATTCGCGCAGTTCAAACATCCTTTTTCAGAAAGAATGTGCAGATATTTCTGAAGAGCAATCTGCAGAGATTTTTACAGAGGTTCCTGCATACGTTTATAGCCAGAGCTAGAAATATTGACACTGTAGCAATATATATTTTCACCTGCATAGTGATGTGCGCAAATTTATGCATGACTTTGTGCAGAAGGTCATGCAACTGACTTTCAATAAAAATTGATTATAAATTTTTAAAAAATTAATTGCAAAGGTATAAAATTAATTGTTTTTGCGTTTCTACATTTCGTTTCTAAATTATCATTTCTTATTGCTTAATGAATAAAATTTCCATGACATGTGTAATTTCTATATTTTGTTTGCATAATCATGTTAAATTATATTTTTTAATTATATTTATAAATATGTCGAATTACTAATAGACAACGTCATACATCAAATGAAACGGGCATGTTATTGGCATGAATGCTAGTACGGAATACATCAAACTCGCCTAACCTTTTACTTTGGGTAAGATCTTAAACTGAAACTAAATTATAGAACTCAAAAATCAATTTCGCAAATCTCTTTCGTAAAAGAACATCTCTTTATGACACTCGCTACACTCGTGCGCTAACCTCACGCCGTGCAAAAAAGTGCTACTTAGGTCACATGTATCGTAATGCACTATATCAATTATTCTAATAACTTCTAAACTATGAATTAAAAGTATATGATTGAACATGTTTTTTGGAAATGTTAGCAATTTAAAATCCGTCTAATCCTAAATTTAAAATATGCGCGAAAAAATCTAAAGTGTTGCTGCTTATTGGCAAGTGCTATACCTTTGTGATCTATGATTTTTCCAAGCTCTTTAATAAAGGTCGTATTTGAAAATGCGTTATCTAGCGTTATGCCTTGAATTCAGATTACCACTGATGCATTTTGTACTAAAACGCATTGCAATGGTTTTCCAGAAAATTGTTTATAACAAATAATTTGAAATTTTTTGTACACTTCACCCTCGAAATTTGGATTCAGCAGGCAAAAATACATTAGAAAAACCTGGATGGAGTCGTTCCGTTTGAAAAGGCTACGGGAACCTAGCTTGCCACCGCTAGGTTTCCGTAGCTATAAGAGGTTAAGTTTGAGGTTTTATGAATAAGTGTGTAGCCACATCACAAATAAAATCTCCGGATTATCGTTTCAGAGTCCGCCTCGCATTCTTATAAGTTGAAAATCCCGAATAACTACGCTGCACGCGCTCAAGCTCGAGTTAAGCATTTTCCTTTCTGCTGCAGTGCAAATTTGGAATCAACAAGTTGTTTTGATTTTCAATGATATTAAATACATGTAAATATATGAAATTCTCTGGATAGTATTTACGTTATGGTGCAGTAATAGTGTCGCATTAGTGTCGGCACTGTGTCAGTGCATCTATAGGCGCTGCATGATGATAAACTCCGACGGGTTATTGGAATTTGCTTCCTCCTAAGAGGAAGCTTTGTAATAGTAAAATGTTCAGTTTCGCTGAAACTTCGTAGAAACGCATTTGGAGGTGTTTGGAGTACGAATCATGCGTTTTTAGAAAATGTCTGTGCGGATGGCTGTGTGTGTGTGTGCGTGTATGTACGTATACCGTCACAATTCTGGAACCACGCAATCGATCGTAATAAAATTTGGCATGCATATATGTTTTCCGATTCTGAATTTGGGAAATTTTTTTATGATTCTGACCATTTTATGGCAATGTTATAGCCATTTTTTGATTTTTGAAAAAATATTTTTGCTTTTTTTTTTGATAATAATAATTTCAAACTAAAAATTTAAAACTAAAAAAATGGGATTTCTATGTCGTACGATTACGGGAGTAAAAAGGCTTTAATTAAGTTGAAATTTTGGGAAAATATCGATCTTTTTATCGCCTCGGCTAGGTTATTTTTGCAGCTTATAAAACCGTTTAGTTTAAAAGATATCAGGATTCAAATTCTTTATCTCTCACCATGTATACCCTGGATAACTGCAAATTACTATTTCTGTTAAACCTGATAACTCGCTAACTAAAGTTTAGAATGTTTTAAGACAATTCCTGATTTTATGAGCTTATAAGGACCCTATGTAAAATAATGTGCTCCTCATGTAAAATAATTAAGATTGAAAGTATTTTAAAAATCATTAATATACTGTATATTTGAACAATATTTTATCTATTTGAATTACAACATTTGTTGGAGGAAGCTACGTGCCAAAGAATTGGTAGCGATTTTTCGTATTTACGAAATAACTTAGAATTTGTATAGTTAATAGTTCTTATTAATCCCAATTATTTTTATTTAATAATGATTCGGCTAACCTGTTAATAACTTTAAAGTTTTCATAAAATATTGACTAAAATTAAACTTGAAATATTTATAAATCTGATAAAGCTAGCGAGTAGCTCGAAGAAAGGTATAAAGTAGTACACTTATCTCACATAGATTGATAGATTCATATGAAAATAGGAATTAGGATAACAAGAAAATCCAACTTTTTAATTTGATTTGTGTCTTCTTTTTAGTTAAGGCGGTCTGCAAAATTCTAAGCTTCCTTGTAGCACCGTTTTTTGTTTTTGATAATTGAGTTTCTTCTCAGAAAATAATTTGTAAAATAACTTTATATTCATGCAGTAAGTAACTCCTATCATTCTTAATTATCATGCTTGTTTTTAGAAGTTTCACAGTGTAGTTATAACGCTTTCAATAACTTTTACTTTTTGGGGTATGACAGAGAGCGAAACCAATGATCTAATTTATCCACAATGAAAAGATAATAAATATTTTTCATTTCCAGATACATATTTACTGTTTTACATTGATTAACTCTTTCAATAAAGTTATTACAAAAAAAAAACAAAATTAAATTTCTAAATTAAAATATTGCTATAAAATAAAAAACAGACTTTTCCATTATGCTACAGTAAAGATGAAAAGATCGATTAACAACATATATTGGAAGTTTCAGGTATATACAATAACACTATCAAGATGCAATGGCTGTTATATGATATACTAGGGAATCTAAGTGCGCTTCGCGCCCTCCTTATCATGTTATAATTAGAATTTAAATTTTGCCGCCTGCCGAGCACCAACAGTTTGAAGCGTTTGTAGGTTATGTAAAAAAATTCTTATTTTTAATTAGCGTTCCTAAATTCTTGTACCGGGCAACCAATTATCAATTAAATGCTTCATAACAAAGCCCATCGCTTTTTTAAGAGAGGAATGTGCCGTACCAGATTTATATATAACCGTTACACGTAATCCAAAATAGAAAAAATTGAAATAGTTTTGATGAAATTTCCGAAGAATGGAAATCTAAAATGTGTATCTGAGTTTTCATATAAAAAAGGGAAAAATAAAAAACTGTACATTTTGAATGCCATTAGTAATAGAAGTTCTACGTCAATTCAGTAATTTTACTTTTAGTAACGCATTTTCTTTTTATTTTCTCAACTATTCGACAAACATTTAATTTTTGACTATTTTCATAATTTAGAAATTTTATAAAATAAAATTAGGCTTTTTTATTTTACTAACAAGAAACTAATCATCGAATCATCAAAATAAAATTTGGGGGGGGGGGGGCGGATCCCCACCAGTGTGTGTGTGTGTAATCTAAAATCGTTTTGACCTTCTATTGATAATATGTGCAAGTTCAAATGTTTGCCAGACTGCATATTTAGTGGTGATTTAGTTGCAAATCATGGAGTCTTTACTGTTAATTAACTTTCCTCTTACATTAACCATATATATAAAGACTATCAATTATCACGTGCTCCGAGATTAGCAACTGAACCATTTCTTGATAATAAGGTCATAGGTTATGAAGTCATTGAACGAATGATTTGTAATATTGAAGAAAACGATACTAATTTAAGTCCAGGCCTAATACCCAATTCGATATTAATAAAACTGTTACGCAAGCGTAAATCGCATTTTCTACCCACTGTATAAAAAAATATCGTTTGGTACAAGTGCTCAAAATTTGATTCTATACTAGTATGAGGTTTGCGCACTTGTATCGAAATATGCTATTCTGTTCAAAGTCATGACGATATACTCAAGGATTATACTCCAATGTCATGACGATATACTCCATTGCACTAGAAGCACACACGGATCCGCAAACATTTTTCTGTTCATTTGGGGGCATACTGGATTAGTAAAAAAATGTTGGCCGAGATTTAAAAAAATGTTTACGGGTTAACGGAGAATAGCCCTCTTATGCACTTGTTTTAAGAAATATGCGGTGAACAACAAGGGACGAATGTACTTTTCCAGACTCGCCAATTGTTTTACTGCTCCTTCCGCTGCTCAAAGATGTCAAAATTTACTACCTCAATCCAATGCGCGCTTTGCGCGCTCAGTTTTCTTGAGGTTAGAAGTTTAAAATCGTAACTACATTCTGACCGGATATTCGTTTTTCAACCAATCAAATAGCTTCATTAACGGCTTTACAAAATCCGGTCATATCTTTTTTAAGAGAGGATTACAAATATTACAAAATATTATAAAGTGTTGAAAGAGGTTAAAAAATGTCCAAATACCTTCTATTATATTAAAGATAACCTTATTTTGGCGTTGTGATGTACTCCAGTTCTGCTGTCCCACGGAGTGACTGTTTTCATATTTTTTAATTGTTATATAATTAGAGTGACCTCTTTTGTAGTTCTTATCTCATTTGAAATGAATTTGAATTACAGTACGTTTACTTTTAGAAAAATATCATCTTAAGGGGAGGTGGGAGCTATAACTTCGCAAATCCGCCACGGGGTATTTAGTATTTCAAATGCCAAAAAAAAAACTAAAAGCCGTATTGGCATTTTCTTTCGGTAGAATGATTTACTTATCTCAAACCTATGGCGCTCTGCTCATTATATTGATGAAATTTGAAATTAAAAAAAGTTAATAAGTAAAATTGGTGTTTGAGGTTGGCGCTGTAATCACATAAACACGAGTAAACACCCGCTCGTATTTCACAACTTTTACGAAAACCATAAGTCCGATTGGTATTTTTTTCGGTAGATTGATTCACTAAACTTAACACTATGGCGCTCTGGTCTTGGTTTTTCATTGCAAGCTTTATTCAAAAAGTTATATGGAACAGAAAAACAGTGTTTTTAGCTCTCACATCCCCTTAAGGGTAAGAGTTACAGACCCGTCTCAGTCTCACAAATTGCTGAAGTGAACAGCGCCCCTCCACTGAAACCCGTAAAGCCGACATAGTCACACAAAGTTTTTAGCATAAAAAGTTCAAATAAGAAACTATATCGAATAATGACACTTTAGAATTTTAATTTCAAGAGACTGCGCCATATTTTTATATAAATAAAAGGAAAATACATAGCACAAAAACAAAAACGTTGGCAATCGGAGAAATCGAGGCCGAAAAAATCAAAACCATAATGCATAAATCCATCTACCTTATTCGCAGCGAGTTTCAATCAGAGTTCATTTAAAAAATACGTCAGCAAATCGGAGGAAGGCGAAATGAAATTAAAACCAAAATGCATAAATCCACGTACCCTATACGCAACTACTATTAATCGGAGTTTTTATTTAAAAAATATGTTTACAAACCAAAGGAAGGCGGAATAAAATCGAACGCAAAATGCATAAATACTTGCAATAAGAGTTTTATATTTAAAAAATATTTTGGCGAATCGAAGAAGGACGAACGAGATCGAGAATAAAATGAACACTAAAATGCATAAACCCATCTACCCTATACACAGCTACTTTTATAAAAGAATATCTGTTTTTGAAAAAGGTGTGGCAAATCAAAGAACAGCGTGCGAGAGCGGGCATAAACTAAAATACATAAAGGGTCTAGGCATTTTGGTTTCTATTTTATTTTCGCTACCGCTCGCTTTCCTCCAATTTTCCGACATATTTTTTAAATAAAAATACCTCCTATCAAAAGTAGCTGCGTATAGGGTAAGTAGGTTTATGCATTTTAATGCTCATTTTGTTCTCGATCTCGTTCGTCCTTCTTCGATTCGCCAAAATATTTTTTAAATAAAAAACTCTTATCGCAAAAGTTTATGCATTTTGGCTTTGATTTTATTCTGCCTTCCTCCGGTTTGCCAACATATTTTTTTATTAAGAAACTCTGATCATGATCATACTATTAGCAACCTATAGAGTAGTTAGGTTTATACATTTTGGTTTTTATTTTATTCCGCCTTCCTCCGATTTGCTGATGTATTTTTTAAATAAACTCTTCAATCGAAGCTCGCCGCATATAGGGTTGGTGGGTTTATGCATTATGGTTTTAATTTGTTTCCTCCCCGATTTCTTCGTTATGCCGATCTTTTGCTTCCTTCATAAGGAAGCCTTGTAATAGTAATTTTTGTAGTTTGCGTAAAAATGTGTAGAAAGTGTGTTATGTTGCATTTCTAGTCAAAAAATAGTATTTTTAGAAAATATCCGTACGAATGTATGTGTGTTTGTTCGAGTATTCCAGCTTCTACTTAAGGGGTCCAGCCTGGGTTAAATCCTACAAAAAAACAACAAAATATTCGTCCAATAAAAAATTTTTCTTTTGGCGTAAATTAAAAACCAAAAAATATCTACTGTAAATATTTACACTATACACTATTTCTACTGAGAAATATCATATATATACCATACAAAATCACTGACCAAAATTCATGACATTTTACTATATAAATAAGTGTTTATAGTCACTTGCCACGGCTTTATGAAAGGTCTGGACCGTCTTCTATACTGTACCCGGGTTTAAAATGTACCTTAAACATGCCCCCTCAGACCTAATGAAAGACATTTCTACAAAATATTAATTAAATATTATTATTCATACGTTGTATACGTAGCTAATAAATTTAATTAATATTTTTCACACTGTACTTGTTGCTAACAACATTTAATTAATATTTTTTAGAAATGTCTTTCATTAGGTCTGAGGGGGCATGTTTAAGGTACATTTTCAGCTTGGGTAGAGTAAAGAAGACGGTCCGGATCTTTCACAAAGCCGTGGCAAGTGACTAAAAACACTTATTTATATAGTATAATGTCATGAATTTTGGTCAGTGATTTTGTATGGTATATATATGATATTTCTCAGTAGAAATAGTGTATAGTGTAAATATTTACAGTAGATATTTTTTGTTTTTTAATTTACGTCAAAAGAAAAAATTTTTATTGGACGAATATTTTGTTGTTTTTTTTTGCAGGATTTAACCCAGGTTTGACCACTTAAGGGGACATAACACCTTTAAATCCTGAAAAAAGGAATTGTGAGTAAAATTGACAAAATTAAAGTAAATCATTCGTAATTTTTATAAGTGATATTTAGTATAAATACCATTAAGTTTACCGTGCTAAAACTTTAATTATCCCTGCTGGCCCATTGTGGTACTTCGTGCAAGGTTTCGTGAATTTTTTCACTGTCCGTAGGATTCCAAGTGAACGAATGGTTCTTTTGGGCTCAAATTCAATAAGGATATTTTGTACACCTGTAGTTTTAGTATGAATGCAGGAATTTTATTTTGAATGTTTAGAAATGTTTTATACACAAGAAGTGGCATTATAAGCGAAAAAATATAGTATTTTCATCGCCAAACCATTTCTTGGTTTACGCTTACCTGGTGACCTAAATGTTGTACTCGAGAAGAAGATTCGCCAGCATATCATAAGAGCTTAGCATTATCTAAACTTATGTTATAACTCTAAAATTTTTTTCGACACTCCGTGTAACACACATCATATAAAAATAAAGTTTAAAGTACGATTCGATACATAAGCTAAAATTTTATCTAAGCTTTGTGAGACCTTTTCACAAACGCTCACACCAGACTTATTTCACAAGTAATAAATAATAAATACACTAAAATGTGCATTTATTATTTAAATGCAATTCTAAACCAGTTTTTTGGACTCGTTTTCCGTAAACATGTCGCACAGTTTTTGCGCACGTCATGTTAAAAATTATAATTCAATTCATGTACAAAAAGTAAGTGTTCGTCGCACGAGAATCCATGCGGGAATCATTTACTTTGCGCACTCGTATTAACATATACTATTTGCACATGCGTTTGAGTGCTAAAAATGGCCCATTTCTGCTCTTGCGCGAGAATGTAATTATTTTGATCAATAAGAATCCAAAACAATAGTATGCTCAACTCATGTGATGCATTCGGTTTATTTTTGACTCGCATGCGGGATAAATTTCGAGATTCTCCCAATATTTAGGAATTCTAAAAAAATCTCTGGAATTCTCGAGACGAGACGGGATCTCGAAGTCTGCACCAGTTCGACTATTAAATTAGACTTGCAAATGACTTTTTGTAACACGTGCAGGATTTTCGCATTTTTTGGACCTAAAAAGCGGCCCTAAAAAATTAGCGCGCTAATTTTTTAAAGCCTACTTTACACTCTTAGTACACAATACACTATTATATCAAATTTTCAAAATTTTCCTCTGGTCGGTCCCTGGTAAAATATGATCTCAGCTTATTCTAATTATGAAAGAATCAACTTTAGGTATTTTGAGTGCATAAGACTATGCACTACTTTTAGTGCGTAGTCCAAAAGTCATTGAAAATATTCAAACTTAATAATATTGAAAAAGACGATTCAAGACTTAAAGTGTTTTTTAAGTTTTTTAATAGCTTTTGAATAATTAAGTCAATTTTAATGGTCTGACTGGTGCATAGTGAGTTTATTATTGGTAAATAAATAGAAACTGCTGTATCAACTACGATTCAAGTGCAAAGATTCATTTTCTAAAATAATTTATGCGTGTACCCAAAAGATGAAATCAATTACTTAACAATTATATCTCCTCTAAAAACCTTTCTAAAAGGTAAAATATTGGCGAGTAAAAATTTCTTTACAATAGTAGTGAAATCCCCAAAACAAACATAACAGATGTCAAGTAATTGTTTTTAATATTTTTTAGGTATACCCATGCAGGTACATTATTTTATAAAATATAACTATATTACCCTTGGAATTTCTAAAAACATATTCAATCATATACTTTTGATCCATAGTTCAGAAGTTAATAGGAAAATTTTTAAAATATTTGAATCTTGCGTCGTATATTCCCGTATTATGTGGTTTTAATTATTTAAATAGCTACTAAACTATGGAGTAGAAGTATATGATTGAATATGTTTTTGGAGATGCCAAGGGAGATGTAGATTTTATTTTATGTTTGTTTTGGGTATTCCACTACTTTTTATAGGAAACTTTTACTTGCCAATATTTTACCTTTTAGAAAGGTTTTTATGGTAGATTTCATCAGTTTTATAGAGACTATACATGTATTACATTATACGGTATAAACAGTAAAAATATTTAGAAAAAAGCTGTCTTCTTGCTGCAAGAAAATAAATATAAAACAACAGTAATATGCCGCGGATTGTGACGACAAAAAATTATAAAACACAATACCTAGTCACTAGCTACATTACATAACTGACTAATATTTATATCGATATATACCAAAAAATACGGAACGTACTACCTGAACTACGTAATCAGTATACAATTAAACACCACAACGCGATTTCCAATTAACAGTTACACGCACAAAAAAAAACGACAAGGCTCACATCCTGAATCTTGTCATCGGCCACCCTAATTACTTAAACATCGTCTTCAAACGATATTTCTACATAGACACCAAAAACTTTGAAGTGCACCACCTGGACCTCGTCAATGGTCACCCTTAATACTAAGACACCGTCTTCGATACCTAGAAATCAAAAAATACGGAGCGCAGGACCTGCACTTCGTCAATGGTTTACCTGGCTTCCTATCGTTACTACCCCGGATCGTAGAAAATACACTTCAAATGTTCAAATTTAAAAAATATCTGTAGTAATATAATTAAGAATAATATGTTGGAATTCAGGTATAAATAATATTATACTCAATATAATTAGACGACGTTGATACTGTCCAACCTGGAAACTAGGTATTTCGGAGGCCGTTACCGTCGTGGTATTCGTGTTAAGCGACCTCGTAAGCCGCTGAGTAACGAGTTTCGACTAATTATGTTACAAATTTCTACAAAACTCCAGAAGAGGATATTGATACTGTCCACCCTGGGCACTAGGTACCTCGGAGACCGTTGCTATCGCGATATTCATGTTTAACGATCCCAAAAACCCCTGAGCAACGAGTTTCGACTAATTATGTTACAAATTTACATAAAACTCTAGGAGACGACGTTGATACTGTCCACCCTGGAAACCAGGTACTTCGGAGACCGTTACCGTCCCGATATTCGCGTTCAGCGGCCCCAAAAACCCCTGATTAGCAAAACTGGACTCATTTCCATTAATATTTACCGAGTTGTAAATTTTGTATCTACTGTCTTTTCAAAGTGCATATTTTTTATGCAAAAATGCATTTTTTAAAGGTAACTGATTAATTTAGTTAACAAAGTTTGTGGATGCTCTCACGAATCAAACGCAAATAACTGCATTAAGATTCATCTTACTCCTCACAAAATCGACAGTTCATTGTTTTATTTCCAGGGATCCATTTTGACCTCGTCCTGCAGTTCTTTAAGGGGATATCGGAGCCAGAATGTCGGCAATGTAGGTACCTAATCTACCAAAATCATATTTATTGCAATAAATAAATAATAAAGCACGTATGGCCCAAAAAAGTTGTGTTCCGCGGTACCTATCATGATTATCAACAATATTAAGCCACCAAACTCACATTTACTAGTGTATTTTTTACAAACAATGAAAACTACGACGCGAGGTGGTGCGATGCCGTAGGATGGCATACGGATATCAGGATCGCTCAATACAGAAGAATAAAGCACTGCACATCACAAACTTTTGTGTTCCGCGGTGCCTATCACTGTTAGAAACATGTGTAGGCTTAAATTAACACTGATAAATAAACAATCACGGAAACAATGATAACTACGGCACGAGGTGGGACGACAAGAACGACGCCATGTCCGCCATGAAAGTAACTGGTAGCAGTACGTGGCTGTAGATGGCGCTTGCAATGTTTTTCCGTGCCAAAATATATAGTTATTATCTCTACACATAAATAAAATATTTATTCATAAATATAATATTAAAGTCATACCCTCAAATTTAATCATGTATATTATCTATAAAATAGTATTTTATGACGCAACAGTGATATTTTATAGCACAACAATCTCAAAATCGACAATGAAGTTGGCATTTTGAGGTTATAGTGTGCTATAAATGATATAATAAGTTACACTCGACCTCGCGATCAGTATTCAATATCATATGTAAGTAGATTTGGATTTTAGATTTAGATTGGTTTTATTTTTGTACATTATGTTGTACATATACATTATAGTAGTTTGGTGAAATAAAGATAATAATTGTTGTGTCAGGGTGTAAGTGTGAAAGTGAGTAATGGAATTAAGTGAGATGAGATGAAAGTGTGTTCATGAGATGAAATGTTTGCGTCATGTTTGTGTATTTTCCAAATTGAAAAAGTGATTTTTAGCCGCCTGTTTAAAGTGTGATATGGACAGGGTGTTATGTAGGTGAGATGGAAGGCTGTTCCAGAGGTAGGAAGCGCTGATGAAAAATGAGTTCTTCAGCGTCTCCGTCTTGAAGGGCGGGATGTCCAGGGGGGTCACCTCACCCCTCACAGGCCTGAGCGCGACGTGGAAATCAAAATAGGCTAATAAGTAAGAGGGTACTGAGGTGTTAAAGATTTTTCTAAGAAAACATGCCATAAAGTATTTCCTACGTCCGGCGGTGGTAAGCCATTGCCCAGCCCATTATCCTCTCGGCGTTAGCACTCATCCAGACAGAGCAGGAGTCGAGCTCCTCAAGGGGGCATTGGCAGTAGATTTGCAAGTCATCCGCGTAGATTAGATGGGATACATCTGAATCAAGGCAGAAGCCAATGTCATTGATGTACAACGCGAACAACAAGGGGCCCAAAACTGACCCCTGTGGGACACCGGTGTTTAGTGATAGGAATGTTGAGAGTTCGTTGTTGTCACCAATGACGGCCTGTTCTCTTCCGGAAAGGTAAGATGCAAGCCAGCGGATGACCTGCTTGGAGAAGCCGAAAGAGGATAGCTTTCCGAGCAGCCTGACGTGACACACTGTATCAAACGCCTTGCTGAAGTCAAATAGAAGTAGCAGAGTGACTTTCTTCCTGTCTATCCCAAGCCTGACATCATCAGTCAGCTTAATCAAGCCAGACTGCGTGCTGTGGCCAGTGCGAAAGCCAGTTTGGAAGTTGTCAAGGTAAAGCCTTGTTTCAAGATATTCAGAAATTTGCTTGTGCACCAGCCACTTCAGCGCCTTGGACAGGAAACAGAGGAGAGAGATCGGACGGTAGTCAGTTACAGCTGTTGGAGAGTTGACTTTATTTAGTGCTCTTACGAGCGATGATTTCCAGGCGGAGGGAAAGCGTGCCTCACTCAGAGACAGGTTGAAAATTTGACAGAGTAAGGAAGCGAGTATTGGCAGTGCTTTAGAAACTACAACCTGTGGGATGCCATCACTTGGTGTTAAAGTGTTAAGTGGCCTGGGTGTTAAAGTGTGTTACTGCAGCCGACACGTCCGATTCTGTGATTTCCCTGAAGATGAAGTGTTCAAGGAGGTCCAGACCCTCCAGGGTTCGCAGATACTCCTCAACAGATGGAGCTTGAGGATCATTTGAGATGGAACTAAAGTGTTTGTTGAGAGCATCTGGAGAGAACTAAGCAGGTGGAGAAGATTTAGAGGTAGTAATATCAAGATTTTAAAACTCTCTCTATATCTCTGCAACGTCGGTCAGAGTAGACAAGCGTGAATAATAGTAATTCAGCCTGGCCTCCTCGACCTGTCTATGAGCGTCGTCCCTTGCGATTCTATAAAAGTATAGGCCCCAAGGTAGTCAACTTCTGCGAAAGCGCCTGTAGAGTCTATTCCTTTCAGTTAAAAGGTCACGAAGAGCCGCGGTGAACCACGGGTGACGCTTACGTCCAGGTGTCACAGTCTTTAATGGGGCGAGATGATTTATGGCTTTCGTGATGTTGTTGTTAAGGATGGTAATGCATTCGTCAAGTGATGGCGTGGTGAAAGATGACCAGTCACATGCGCTAAGGAAGTCCCTTAGCTTCTCAGCACAAATTCCTTTGTAGTTTCTGTAGGTGTATGTAGCAGGTACGTGGCGTGGAATCTGTACGTCGAGTGTGGCCGTGATCAGGTCATGTCCGTTGATGAAAGTAGTGTCAGTCTTCCAGTGTGAGAGCAGGCGATCCTGCTCATCAATCAAGCATAGGTCAAGCCAGGTGTCAGAGTCCTGTCTGTGATGGGTTGCACCATATGGTACAGAAATAAGGGAGTTCTCATCAATGAAAGCCCTGATGAAATTTGCGTCTTCAGATGAGGAAAGCTGATCAGCATTGAAATCTCCCATGATGACCTTCGTGGAGTAGTTGTGCATATGCATTGTTAGTTGTTCGATGAAGTTAGATCCTTGGATAAAGGGTGAGTGAGGAGGGCGATACACAACTCCCACGAAGATGGGCAATATTCCCTTAGATGTGATTTCACAAAAAAGATACTCTGGCTTACCCGGCTTGCCCGACCATTCGCCGTCAGATGATGAGATAACGCTAGCAGTCAGTGAATGATGAATGTAGAGGGCCACACCTCCACCGTTCCTGTTTCTGCCCCGTCTGTACAAAGTGTAATCATCCAGTGAAGGGATGGATAGTATCTTGTCACTCAGCCAGGTCTCAGTTACAGCCACTACGTGAAAGGGGGGACGAGTGGACAAGAAGAACCTGATCATCTCAATGTGACCCGTAAGGGAGTTCGCATTGAAATGACAGACCCTAAGACCCTCAGACAGAGACACCTTGGAGGCAGATGTCGATGAGATGAATGATTTAGATGGTGGTTTTGGCGGGATGATAGGTGTGTGTCTTAGTGTGTGATGTCCATGCTGGCTGTTGGCGGCGTTCGGGCCAAAAAAGCCTCAAGATCAGCATCGGTGGAGATCATAGTGGCCCGCTCACTGTCCTCGCCAGAACGGATGTAAATTCTCCCATCCCTCACGAAGGAACGGCAACCTTTTCTCCTCTTCGCCTCAAGCCTGGTCTTGATGCGCAACTTATGGATGTCTGGAGGAAGCAGCTCGTTAATGTTGACAAGTCCCTGGTGATCTGGGTAGAGAGCTTTCGCTTCCTCCAGTAGTGCATCATCGAGTTCGCTGGTATGAAGTTTACGCTTCCTGGCTTTGGCCACTATGATGGAGCGGGCCAGCGCACTGGAGGAGAGAGTGACAGCTAGGGGTGGAAATCTGCTGTCACCTTGGGCGTTGATGGTGTTAGCGTCGAGTCTCCCCATGGTTCTGACGCTTGCAACATCCCGCCTTAGGACCGTGGGGTCCAGTGCAGCCAAGACGGTAAAGGCCAGGAGATGCAGTGACGTCTCCTGGGTGTAGGCTAGGCCGGAGATCACCACCACATTATTCGCAGAGCGCTCCTGCTTCCTCTTAACCTCAGCCAGTTCACTGCGGAGGTTTTTGATCTCCTCGGAGGCAGGAGCACTGCTGATGTTGTGCTGCTCTGCGGGACTCCTTGACGACAGCTCTTGATATTGAGCCTGCAGCTCGGAGATGGAGGACTCGACATTGGTAAGTAGAGAAGGATATAAACAATATTCTAGAACCTGTGGGGACCAGGCAACAGTCCTTCCGAACTGCTGCCCGGTCCCCGCAGACTACATATTTTATACTGTCCGTGAATACATCTATATACTAACAAAATGCAAAACAAACATTTATAGACAAATACCCATACCCCATCAAGTGGCGCGGTAGCGCCACGAAGGCGAGTTTGAAAAGCAGACGAAGCCGCGGCGCCGCTACACTATTTACTTCTATATTGGCGTTCGGATTTTATAGTATCGTAAAAAAATGCATATTATTACTGTTTTCTATTAAATTATTGAATCATTAGCATGTTTTTGTGCTAAACTATGATTCTACCAAGAATATTGGCAAAAAAACTGTTTCATTTTCAAAATAAATGGATGTGTAATTCTCGAATGCTCAAATCATCTCTTTATTCCCCAGACAAAAATGTTAGGACCGTTAAGTTTGATTATTCATTATTGCTTTTTTGTCATTTAACCTGCTGTAAAAATTGTAGCTTTTATCAAGTGGCTTATGTTTTATTACGATTTCCATTAAAAATATTAGTAAATATTTATGTAATTATTATGATGAACGATGTGTGATTTTGCGATTCTCCAGACCGAAAAACGTTAGGACCGTGAAGTTTGTCACTTATGAGCTATATGTATTGGATATTGCTTTCCCACACACTTCTATCATATCAAGTGGCGCGGATTATTATGCTAGTCATTGTATCCAGTATCGCATCTTTACAATAGATAACAATTTTATCTATTAATTAAAATAAATTGTTTTTTACTAAGAGGATTATGGCGTCCTTTTTTACAACAAATGAGGAAATGTTGCAGTTTGAAGATCGAGATGCGACCACGTAAGTAATTTTAGAAATTATATTTTTGAGGTTATGTTTTTTCAATTAAATTATGTTATCTATATTGTTATCGTTCTTTTCTTACTTTTTTCTTTCAAAAATAATATAAAATGAATAAAAAACAAAATGTATTTTATTTTTTGCAGAAGTATGATAGGTTATGTCGATTTCATTACGGCACCTGCTCCATCTGGCAAAGAAAATACTCCTTTGTTAAAATTCACTTTAACAAATGGTAGTAAAAGAATTGACATTCTCATATGGGACGATGACAATGACCTTATCAACAAATATCAGAAGGACATATGTATTAATAGGGTAAATATCGTATATTATCATTTTACATACATATGCCATAAAAGACGTGGACTTTAACTGAAAATAGCATTCATCGCTGTATACATTGTTTTTACTAGAATATTGCATTTTAATAATGATTTTACGTTTTGTATACCTAATTGTACTTATTTAAATCAAGTATTAATTTAGACACATTAAGTTTTTTCATGTACTTAAAGTATAACAAACATACTGTGGAAAAAGTATACTAATTATTTCATATTAAATATTCCATTTGTACAAAATTCATAATTTTAGTAAAGCTTCAAATAATTTTTGACACACTTTCGCACATTTTAGGTACATGTCTAAATATTCTACTTCTCTGTGATAAATTAAGTGATTATAAAACTTTTGAAAACAACGGTATTTTATGGAAATGCGTCATTTGAAATGTTTTTATATTTATAGATTATCAATATTAATGGTGGTCACTGTCGTGCAACAAAGTCAACAAAGTTCCATCAAGACAACAACCTCGTACCGTTTGAAATATTAGTCAAGGAAAATACCACAATCCATTTCTTGGGGTATCATACATTGAAGAGTTCAGCGACAGAACAAGTGCAAAAAGTCTCTTTTGATACTATCCACAACATAGAAGGACTAGTTGGTAAGGATATTGTGTACCGTGTTCTATGATTTTTACCTGTCGTTACTAAAACATACACACGGATACATATATTTTTTTCAGAAATTTCAGGTTATATTAGGACCCCATTTTCCTTAATGAAAATAAATTAAACTTGAGTTAGGTGATTCTGTTACAGTAACAGGGACAGTGAAGGGGCAAGGTTTGTCCTTATATATTTCTATTACTTTTTCATATATTTTAATTTAATATTGTTCATTAAGTCTAGTTTTTTTTTAGATTCCCTCGTCACAGTTTTCTGTGATAGTATGGATCAGGTAAAGTTAGATCCTGAAGCTGTGCCAATGACCGCAGAAAAGCTTCAACGGGGATGTAGACCAGTTAAACGGATTAGACCACAATAGAAATTTTATGTGCTATTATAGAAGATCATCAATCTTTATTTTATTTTTTTAAGTAAATATTTTTAGTTTTTTGTTAAAACAGATTTAAATAATAATGCAGTAATTCACTGTGCAAGATTAAGTATTAAAATACTTGTGTTCAACAAAGCAAAATAGTTCCTAAATATAAAAGATCAGAGATTTATTTATAGTTAGACTAATTACATTTAATGGAGTGCGTGTCAAAATAATACTAATTATGTATAAAAGATATGTCAGACACTTATAATTAGTATTATTTATCTTTAAAAGATGTATTAAATTGTAACTACGACACTATGATACATGATAAAATGTATTAGTGTTCATGTGCAGACGTATTCTGCTATTCCATATGTGCTTTTAAGATTCTAAAGTTTATTGATACATAAAGATCATTTTATTATAACTTTTGTAATGATACGACTTAGCTTGAATTAAAAGTTCAGGAAATATTTTGTTAGAGTGAGACGAAAGACCAATTTCAGTAAAATATATAGTGTAAAAGCAGTTTTCAATGTAACTACGATATTATTATGATAAAAAAAATTTTATTATAACTATTGTAATGATATGACTTAGCTAGAATTAAAATTTTATGGAAATATTTTGTTAGAGTGAGACAAAAGACTAATTCTAGTAAGATGTATAGTGTAAAAGCATTTTTCAATGCAACTACGATATTATTATGATGAAAATGTCATACTTTAATGTTATAAGATGTTAAATCTTTGATTTCATGTACTTTCATACTTTTATATTATTACATGTATTACAATATTAGAAAAAAGACATTTATTATTTTTATAATACAAAAAAGTATATGAAACAAATAAAATTAGAAAGTATGTATTAGGATTGTTTTTGAAAGAAAATTTTCTGAAAGGAAAATTAAAATGTTATAAAAATTGATTCATAAATAAATGTATTCTAGGTATAAAAATTGTTTTGCTGTTGTTTGTGTGTGTGTGTGTGTGTATGTGTGTGTGTGTGTGTGTGTGTGTGTGTGTGTGTGTGGGTGTGTGTGTGTGTGTGTGTGTGTGTGTGTGTGTGTGTATATATATATATATATATATATATATATATATATATATATATATATATATATATATATATATATATATATATATATATATATATATATATATATATATATATATATATATATATATATATATATATATATATAAAACATTATAGTAAATTTATTTATACTCCATAAAAGGGTATTGTTTCATTAGAAATAATTTACGTATATGAAATATTTATCTTATTTTTTATTGACAACTTATTTTACAACATGATTGAAACAAATCAAATTCTTTTACTCAAATGTAGGTATATTTAACACTGGAGGTTTAAACACTTTTGTGATTGGAAACATATGTGCTATAACATGCTTCTTCAATTTTTTTTTTTGATAGTATATTTCTTATTACAATAATCACCAGTGTATTCTATTTGAAATGGGTAGATAAATGTCTTTTTAAAGTATCTTGTCTCGTATAAGCTTTGTCACAAATCTCACAAATGTGTTGACGTATATTATTATGAATCAATTTATGTTCTTCTAAGTGACTTTTTTGAGAAAATGGCTTTTTGCAATCACTACAATAATGCATTTTTAATTTTGTATGGGTATTTTCGTGGATTTTTAATTGGTATCTTCTCATAAAAGTTTTATGACATGTTAAGCACTGATAATTTTTTATATTTTAATGTGTTTTCACATGTTCATTAAAACTCAAAAAGAAATGAAATCTCTAAAAAAAAACTTTTAACAAAAGTAAAAATGTTAGGCAAGTTTGATGTTTTGCGTATCATTATGCATGTAAATAACATAATGTAACACAATAACATATTTTTTGTTTACAATGAAATTACAGATAAAAAAGAAATGAGATCTATAATAAAAAAGTCAAGTTTATTACCATAATATTTCAATTATTTACAAACAACACTCAGTATCTTGAGTCTTGTTTGTAAATAATTGATCAATACATGTTAAGTTTAAATTATCAATCAGTCGACTGATTCCTTAATGAAAACTAATAAATTTTTGTTTGCTATGGTATGATTGAAATATTATAGTAATAAACTTGACTTTTTTATTATAGATCTCATTTCTTTTTTATCTGTAATTTCATTGTAAACAAAAAATATGTTATTGTGTTACATTATGTTATTTACATGCATAATGATACGCAAAACATCAAACTTGCCTAACATTTTTACTTTTGTTAAAAGTTTTTTTTTAGATATTATAGGTCGATGAAGTTCTACAATAAAACTGATATATATATATATATATATATGAAAAAATTTCTCAAGAAGTGTAGTTTTTTATGCCATTAGGTGTTTTTTGAAAAAAATTAATTTAACCTCAAAAAAACTGTCTAAAGTGAGGCATCTCGCAAAAAAGTGCCATTTTTTAGTCAAAAATAATCGAAAAAAATATAATTCTTCAATAATTTTGACCAAATTACTCATTAAAAGTATTTTGGGAGTCGCTGAACAAGAATCCGATGTCAAATTTCAAATTCAAAATGGCGGATCCAAGATGGCGGACATTTTTTTTCTTACTGTTGACCCATTTCTACTAAATTCTGTATGTTGGGGTTTTTGGGATCGCTGATTAAGATTTCGAATTCGAATTTCAAATTCAAGATATTTGATCCAAGATAGAGGATCTTAATTTCGAATTGCTGAATGCAGATCCAAAATGACGGACAGATAATTTCTTATTATTGGCTGTATTCTACAAAATTTTGTAAACGGAAGTTTTTCAGGTCTCTGATAACGAATTTGAGCTCAGGTTTCAAATTCAAGGTGGCGGATTCAAGATGGCGGACATTGCTTTTTTATTATGGATCTGAGATTAAATTAACGACATATTTTTATTTCCCTCCAATGTATAGAATTATTAAATTGATTCAATTCAAATTTTTGTAGCGCTTTATTCTCAAATCAGTATCGACAGTCCTTGTCAGGATAGTCGGCTTATTGAGATATTGGGTGCTCTTCAACATCGGCGTACTCTCAATAGCAGTCCTTCTTAGGATAGTTATTGAGATTTCTTTTCAGGTTCAATAACAAAATTTGTGGTTTATATTCAACAGTCCTTTTTAGGATAGTTGATCAATTTTCCACAAATTTTTGTGACCCTTTATTCTCACATCAATATCGACAGTCCTTGTCAGGATAGTCGGCTTATTGAGATATTGGGTGCTCTTCAACATCGGCGTACTCTCAATAGCAGTCCTTCTTAGGATAGTTATTGAGATTTCTTTTCAGGTTCAATAACAAAATTTGTAGTTTATATTCAACAGTCCTTTTTAGGATAGTTGATCAATTTTCCACAAATTTTTGTGACCCTTTATTCTCACATCAGTATCGACAGTCCTTTTCAGGATAGTCAGTTTTTTGAGATATTGGGCGCTTTTTCTTTGGATATTTATGAATATATTGATCAAGATGGGCGATAAGTTGAGAACAGACAGATGCGTGGATTTGTTTAGGAAACAAATCCACGCATCTGTGGATTTTCACCCGGTGAAAAGGTTCATTATGGAAAAGATCTCCGTAGGGTTTCTGGTGCTCTAATAAAACAATTCCCTAGTTACATCCCGACTGTAGAATTTGTGCGGCTTGTCGAAAAAAGGCTTCTGATTTAAATTCAAACGAAATGGGTGAATCTATTCAAGCCAATACAAGTGCTTCTGATGAATCGTATAATGCTGATTCTCGTATGTCCAAGAATGAAGAAAACCTTGATTCTAGAGTGTCACCGGAACCAGAAATCGATCCCAAAGAGAAATTGATCTAGAGAAAATGCTAGATGGGCTTAAAACTAAATTTTCATCTTTGGACAGGAACGATCCTCTAAGAGTCAGGATTCTTACTATTGCTCCAAGTTCATGGAGCACGAGAAAGATTGCTAATGAGTTTAATGCTTCAAGATATTTGGTTCAAAAGTCTAAAAGGCTGAAGAGTATGAATGGGGTTTTAAGTGAATCTGTTGCGAAAGCGGGTCGTAGTTTGTCCCAGGAAACTGTGAAAAATATTGAAGAATTTTACAATAACGATATGTACAGTCGAATCATGCCATCAAAGAAAGACGTTGTTTCCGTAAAAAATAAAGATGGCGCAAGAGAAGAAAAACGTAAACGTTTATTATTATTGAATATGAAAGATCTCTATTCTTGTTTTAAAGAAACTCATCCGAAAATCGAAATTTCTTTTAGTAAATTTGCATTTCTAAGACCAAAATACTGTATTCTTCCCGGAGCATCTGGAACGCATTCGGTATGCGTATGCACTATCCATCAAAATATGAAACTAATGTTAGATGCAATAAACCTGAAGCAATTGACTGAAAATACAAGTACTCCTCTTTCTAATTATAAAGATTGCATAGAAAAAATGGTTTGTTCTAATCCAACTTCCGATTGTTACATCAACAAGTGTAATAAATGTCCAGGAACTGAAAAAATTATATCTGTAATAAGTAAACAATTAGAAGATTCCTGTATTTCTGATATAAAATATTCATCGTGGACTGACACTGATAGAGCAACATTAACCGAACAGACATCGAGTGTTGAAGATTATTTATTGGATCTAGACAATAAGCTAAATACTCTGAAAGTTCATTCTTACATTGCTAAGCAGCAGACTCAGTTTATAAATGAAAAAAAAAGAAAATCTTAGCCCTCATGAAGTACTTGTAATGTTTGATTTCTCAGAGAATTATGCTTACGTGTGTCAGGATGCTTCCCAAGCTTTCCATTTCAACAATAATCAATGTACAGTGGTACCTGTGATTTTCTATTACAAAGAAAATAATGACGTTATCCATCAGAGTATGGTTTTTTTGTCTGATAGCCTGAAACATGACACTGCCGCTGTATATGCTATTCAAACGCTATTGATACCAGAAATTAAAAAAAAAGTTAAAAGAGTTCAAAAAATTTATTATTCGACTGATGGCGCTAGGCAACATTTTAAAAATAAATTTCAAATAAACAACTTGATTAATCATAAAAAAGATTTTAATATTCAAGCAGAATGGCATTACACAGCAACTGCACATGGAAAAAGTATGTATGATGGAATAGGTGCTACTTTCAAAAGGTCAGCCTACAAGGCAAGCCTTACGGCAAAACCATCTGAAGCAATATTAACTCCCCAAGCCCTATTCAATTGGGCAAAAAAACATTTTGATAACATATCTATTTTCTACTTTGATAAAGTATTACATGACAAGGTGAGGCGAAAATTGAATCAAAGATATCTTAATTGTGAGAGTGTTCCTGAGATTTCGAAAAACCATGGTTTTATAGTACGAAACAATGGAATTGTTTTGATTAAAAAATTTTCTAATGATACGGAAACAAATGCAAATCACTGGTCACCACAATAATCAAAGAAGTAAAAAATTATTTTGAATTTTGTTAACCTAACCTCAGTTTTGTATTAAGTGAACATTAATATTTTTTTTTACAATCAATATTTTTTAATATCGAATTTTGAATATATTATTCGATGATAAATAAGGAATGTCCGCCATCTTGAATCCGCCACCTTGAATTTGAAACCTGAGCTCAAATTCGTTATCAGAGACCTGAAAAACTTCCGTTTACAAAATTTTGTAGAATACAGCCAATAATAAGAAATTATCTGTCCGTCAGTTTGGATCTGCATTCAGCAATTCGAAATTAAGATCCTCTATCTTGGATCAAATATCTTGAATTTGAAATTCGAATTCGGAATCTTAATCAGCGATCCCAAAAACCCCAACATACAGAATTTAGTAGAAATGGGTCAACAGTAAGAAAAAAAATGTCCGCCATCTTGGATCCGCCATTTTGAATTTGAAATTTGACATCGGATTCTTGTTCAGCGACTCCCAAAATACTTTTAATGAGTAATTTGGTCAAAATTATTGAGGAATTATATTTTTTTCGATTATTTTTGACTAAAAAATGGCACTTTTTTGCGAGATGCCTCACTTTAGACAGTTTTTTTGAGGTTAAATTAATTTTTTTCAAAAAACACCTAATGGCATAAAAAACTACACTTCTTGAGAAATTTTTTCATATATATATATATATATATATATATATATATATATATATCAGTTTTATTCATATATATATCATTATATATATATCAGTTTTATTCACAGTATTCATATATATATATATATATATATATATATATATATATATATATATATATATATCAGTTTTATTGTAGAACTTCATCGACCTATAATATCTAAAAAAAAACTTTTAACAAAAGTAAAAATGTTAGGCAAGTTTGATGTTTTGCGTATCATTATGCATGTAAATAACATAATGTAACACAATAACATATTTTTTGTTTACAATGAAATTACAGATAAAAAAGAAATGAGATCTATAATAAAAAAGTCAAGTTTATTACTATAATATTTCAATCATACCATAGCAAACAAAAATTTATTAGTTTTCATTAAGGAATCAGTCGACTGATTGATAATTTAAACTTAACATGTATTGATCAATTATTTACAAACAAGACTCAAGATACTGAGTGTTGTTTGTAAATAATTGAAATATTATGGTAATAAACTTGACTTTTTTATTATAGATCTCATTTCTTTTTTATCTGTAATTTCATTGTCAACAAAAAATATGTTATTGTGTTACATTATGTTATTTACATGCATAATGATACGCAAAACATCAAACTTGCCTAACATTTTTACTTTTGTTAAAAGTTTTTTTTTAGAGATTTCATTTCTTTTTGAGTTTTAATGAACATGTGAAAACACATTAAAATATAAAAAATTATCAGTGCTTAACATGTCATAAAACTTTTATGAGAAGATACCAATTAAAAATCCACGAAAATACCCATACAAAATTAAAAATGCATTATTGTAGTGATTGCAAAAAGCCATTTTCTCAAAAAAGTCACTTAGAAGAACATAAATTGATTCATAATAATATACGTCAACACATTTGTGAGATTTGTGACAAAGCTTATACGAGACAAGATACTTTAAAAAGACATTTATCTACCCATTTCAAATAGAATACACTGGTGATTATTGTAATAAGAAATATACTATCAAAAAAAAAAATTGAAGAAGCATGTTACTTCTTGACAAATTTTTTCATATGCTCAAAAAATTTTTTTCCCCAAAATTGAAATGGGCAGGGGGGGTCGCTTTTTTGACAAAGAATTCCCCATATATATACATACACATATATATATATATATATATATATATATATATATATATATATATAGTGCATATTGTATATGAAGATATGATAAACAACGTGCTGGAACCTGTGGGGACCGGGCAACAATCCTTCAAACGGCTGCCCGGTCCCCGCAGACTCTAGCTCTACATGAAAATATCGGCTCTATATAGTGCTCTCGGTAGTTTTATAAAAGCTTATATGAGTTATATACGACCATTCTACAAGTATTCAATATTATATGAGAACTTTTTTAGTTCTTTGTGAATATTCTTCTTAGCGAAATTATTATAAATATTATTAAAAACCATTATTATTTACGGAAATTAAAAAATTTATAAAAAATGATCTATTTATAGTATTTTAATTCAAGTTTATAAGTATTAGATGGGAATTTCATCACGTTCTTAAAGTCATGAAATTTACATGGATAGATTATTGCCAAACGGCAACTATGTGTCCTGGATTTGATTAATTTGAATAAAAACATATTATATTCCTATTTTTATTATCATCCAGACTTAATCAAACAGCTGTTCGTTGGCTCTGGAGAAGTGAGCTCGACAGGCTGTCAGCTTTTCTGCGCTATGCGCCTGTGCGTGTTTTGATCTTTTCGAAGCCGCTTGAGGACCTCCGCGAACCGCGATATTTTGCTCAGATCGACTTTTCGGACATTATTACGCAATGATAGCGACTACGCGATGTAGCTACAAGTGTCAGTTATATAATCAGAAGTGCTAGTGTGGCGCCCGTATCTGTTTTGAGACATAACCTCCGCTCGGCTCCCCGCGACCTCGCACGCTGATCCTCTGTTCACGGTTCTTCGTTTATGAGACAGTAGGAAAAGTATTTAAAAGTGATGCACCCGTAATGGCACTGACGATGATATACGTGAGTGTCATCCCATCAAGGTGTGCTGCAATATAGGAAGATACGTAACTCCAGTAAGAAACTTGAGATTTTGGCGTTTGAAGGTTATCCCTTGTATTTCTGACTGCTCCTGCTGATTCTACTGATGTACTGATACATTCTTCTTGATAGATACTGTCTGGATAAAGATTAGCCATTACACAAGATTGATAATAGATTTTTCGTTATTCTCGTGTTTATTATGTTTACAACAGATCTTTATCGTGTTATGTGCAGTGAAATAAGTATCTATGTGACTGTGTGATCTGTTTTTAGAGTGGAATCAATGTTGTAATCCCTATGTCTCCTACTGGTAGCTATGTGACATTGCTATCAGAAGACAGAAATAATTTAAGTACTAGATTCGTTCAATATTGGAGATTAGACAGTTCAGTTCTGTCCGGAACTATCCGAAGCGCATGCTGCAGTATGTCTATATTTAGTGAACTAGACTGTCCAGTTCATGTCCAATCTCAATAATCGAACAAACCGTATTTATGTCACGCCTATCCGTGGCATAGTAGTCCTTTATTGCAACTTGCATGTCGCCATCCCTACGCTCGGGTGCTAACCTCACGATGCAAAAAAAGACTGCGAATGCCACGGATAGGCGAGTCAGCGGATTTATGCTAGTCAGTGCTATGACATATCGTACGATACACGCGTCATAAGTCGATCTTCATGGCACAGCGTTAAGCGCACTCGCTACGCTCGGGCACTTGGTACACAATATACTATTTTTAGTTTTTATGATAATAGTTTATAAATAAAAAGAAAAAAAATTTAATAAATAAAAGATACAAATACGTACAAAAGCGAAATAAAATGCAATGTACTTTACAATAAAACATGAAAATTTCAGAAATAATTCATTGTATGTTAAATTTCTTACTTTTTATTACTTGCTATATATTGTGTGGTGCATGCTTACTTTTTCTGTATTAAAAAATTATCATTAGTTGTGGTGCAAAAAAACAAATTATATAAAGCAAAACAAAATTATTACATTAAATAAAAAAAAATGCTGGCACAAATATTATGCAAACAACATCAATGACAGATTATGGAAACCGCTTTATGTCAATTATGTCTATCACATGCTCTATCTCATACGCTTTTTTATAACTTTCTACATTTATTGTAGTCCACGCTTATTTTTATTATACTCCTATATTATTGGAAGTTGTTCTACAAGAAAATGTGTGCATATTTGCATATATCCAACAGAAATATACAAAATTATAAGATTTTATCAAGAAAAAAAAAGAATGTGTGGTATATGCTAAAGTGAGTTGTAGACGCTTTGAAAAACCTCTTCAACGGAGTTGAAAAGAGTACAAAATGGAAATAGAAAAATAGTTTTTTTAGTTATGCAAAATTTTTGTAAGTCAAAATTTTTATTATTATACCGCATGTGCAGTAAAAAATTATATATTTATAAAAAAAAAATATTTTACAACAAAATAAAATGTGCAAAAAAACTACAGTCATGACCGTTGCGTCTCTAATAATTGACAAGAAAGCACGGTTCTGATTGTGTTCATATTCTATCGCTTTTTAAAAGTGGGACGCCATCTATCGGCTAATTTTTGTTAAGATAGATGGCGCCATTATATAATTCCACCTGTCACGTGACACAAGCAGTAGACCCCACAATTCGCAATTTCTGGCTACGACATCCCCTTAAGGCTCCTTCGCTTGTTGTCACAAATTATCTTCTTAAGTTTCCACTAAGCGTCCTTCATTTCCAGCTCTCGAGTTTTTACTATATTCTGACCTCTACGGTCTTATAATATTTCTTCTTCGTTCGCTGTTCTTTCCTCTTAGTTCGGTGGCACTCGCCGCGGGTACTCTCAACCTTCTTGTCTTACCAGTATACTCGTGGTCGTCTCTGATTTGGTACCCTTCTTGTCATGGCGGCATCGCAGGCTCGTGTGATGTTACTCATCACCTGCTCAACTGTTATTTTCTGAGCAAGACATCTGTATGTCGTACAGTGACAGCAGAAATATTTCCGTGTGTGTGCTTTTGTTCTTTTTTTTTATGTGGTGTAGGCAAAGCAAGCTCTGCGCAAGTGGCCCTCCGACACTGGATCCCCACAGGCACCATCGTTAAACAATACTTCCGTGGGGCCCGTTAACTAGCCTAGTTGGCTTCTCCTTGAAAGTTTGACATTTCCATACATCCCCCATCCACCAAGGTGATTAGGGGTCCAGAATCAAACGTGTCTTCTTTATTATGCATCCTACAGCCGTCTGCTTCCTGCAGTATCGTCCGGTCGTCTACTTCGGGCAGCATCGTTCGGTCGTCTACTTCGACAAGAGTACCTCTAAGGAGCACTTAGAGGTACTCGACCTTAGCTCCTACGTTCCTCCGCATCGGGTAGGGGGGTGAGAGCTCAACTCTGTGACCTACGTTCCTCTGCATTAGTTCGAGGAGTGCCTAGAGATTCTCGACCTAAGCTTCTACGTTCTTCTGCATCGAGCATGGGAGTGACAGCTTTACTCTGTGACCTAGGTTTCTCTGCATCATGATGCATTATTTACTGCGTACCAACCATCCTCCATCGTCAATATAGCTGTCGTAATTGACTCAAGTGTCACTCTGGTCTGAAAATAACACTCGAGTTTTTCTCGCTCTATTAGGTATCGCGAACAGTCACAGAAGATCGTTATCTTCGTTAGCGCCTAAACAGACTGGGCAATTTGGACGGTCCTTTATTTTAAATCTGTGTAGGTCCGCCCGAAAATATCCGTACCCCGTCAAAAACTGTGTGAGGTAGCTATTGACTTCCCCACGCCCTCTTTGCATACACTTCTCTATTCTTGGTATGAGTCGATGTGCTCATCGCCCCTGATTACTGGAATCTTATCTTTTTGCCGCTCTGTCATTCTCCATGTCCTTGCAGAATCTCAGATTTTATCTTGCGTGTTGTCGTTAATCCGTCTTTGTCTCAAATATGTCTTTTCGCTCCATTCCTAAAAAGTCAATAGGCGGCATGCCTGCTATGATGCGGATATCTATCTAAAAATAAATTATCTAATGACAATTTACCCAAACCTTTTATCTCAATTACAATTGATCTAATCAACAATTTATATAAAACAGTTTATCTAATTTACAATCTGTCTAAAATGGGAAATTTCCGATTTTAGTCGAATAGTTCGTTAGATAAATTGTTTTAGATTATTCTCAATAAGATAAATTGTTTTAGATTATTGCCAATAAGATAAATTGTTTTAGATAAATTTTTATTTAGACGATTTGTTCAGACGCTCTCTGCCGAGCAAAGGGTCAAAGACGTGAACGTGGCGACTGTATGACCCCATTTTTTTTATTTTAGCAATTTTATATATTTTTTTGTGATTTTTAGAATTTTTTATATTTTTTGTAGTAAGCAAGTACTTTAAATTTCTAATTTACTGAAATTTAAGTTAACTTCACGTAAATAATAATATTTGTAATAAAATATTTTAAATTTCGCTTTGCGCTCTTTTTCATCTAAAACCCAAGCGAGTCTAATTAGGTAGACGATGGATTTTTGTTGTCTTCTCAAAAATACAAAATAAACTCCGACATCACTGATTGACTTTAAATGGCACAGAAATGTCTCTGTTACTACAGATCATTCTAGTACAAAGTTGTCAATGAAACAGACACACATGCTTTAAGAAATAACCATACCCACCCCATTACCGTTCTTGGCCTGCGTTAGAGTTAGTTCTAGTACCAAGTTGCTTTAGTGACAGACTCGCATGCTTTGAAAAATAACCATACCCACTCCATTACCGCCCTTGGTTTGTGTTGCAGTTGGTTCTAGTACCGACTTGCTTAACCCAATAACCCAAGTAAAGATGGTGGGTGAGCGTGTGGGTTAAACCCAAGGAGTTAACTCTGATTCAAGGATCTTTGTTTCCGGGATCTGGAAGCTATTGATTAAGTATAGAAAAAAAAAGAAAACTATCCTAATACAGAACTCGAAGGGTAGCTAGTCCATCAGAGTAATGAGTCGCCTCAAAAACTATTATCTACAACAATTTGTCAAAAAACAAACAATTCATCTAAAACAATTTATCTAATTACGATTTACTTAAAATAAAAAAAAAATTTAATTTTTAGTCGAATTGTATATTAGATGAACTGTTTAGATTAACTAAAAATTAGATAAATTGTAATTTGACAAATTATAACTAGTTAAACTATTTTAGATAAATTGTTTTAGATAAATTCTCCTGGTACAATCTAGCTGTCGCTCAAACTGTTCGATCAGTGCATTAAGCGAGGCATAAAGGCTGTATATACGTGTTTACCTGCTACCTTTGTACGGACAAAAACTTCCTCATGAGTCTTCATTTTTTCCTAGAGAGCAGCGTCCCCACTTGCCCAGTTCGCTGCTCTATCAGTATTGCCCGTTTCCCATGATGTCTTGTCCAAATCTTTGTACTGCTCACATATAATGGCTATGTTTAGCTCTGTCTCCCGGGCGAACTGAATAAGTAAGTCCTGTGCACTTACTCACGATGATTTAGATTTAACTAAAGTATCTTCATTGTCTTTGCTACTTAACTTCTCCCCTGCAGTCTTGTAGACTGGGCCTGTATAGCTACCAGCTGCATGATCAAGTTTCCCTTCAGCGCCTCTCTCCTGACAGAGTACGCAGTTCGGTTGACTGTTACAGCCTTTTGCTTTGTGTTCCATGATCCCACATTTGTAGCAACAGTAACTTTGATCTTGTGTTGTGGTGCACTATTTGTCAATATATCCACATTGATAACATCTTAGCGGCCGTGCAGACTACCTATTTTATTTTAATTTTCTGCTTTGCTATCACCTGTTTAGCCATTGCCGCTGGCATTTTAATGATCGCGGTCTGTGTATCACTGTATGTGTGTCGCACCCATTTTATTGCCGTTTCCTCTACTGCAAACGTTTCACAACTTTGAAATTCCCTTTGTTGTGCTTCCATTATATCAATCTTGGTTGTTAATGTATAGAGATTCTCTATTTTGAAGACCACTTGCTCTTGCAGAGTTCTTACTTCGGCATCTGTTTTTACGATTAGGGTGTCAGGCCGCGCAGGTTTCGACCTTGGTAGTCTCTGGTCTTTTTGATTTTCGGGCACCGTGGCCCTTTTACAGCCTTCTTGATTTTTCTTTTCTTACCGCCTTTCATGGTTGTTCCGTGACTTGAGTGGCAGATGCGTTCTGAGGACTTCCCGGGTCGACTACGCTCAGTCTTCTGCCCCGCAGACTTGGGGTAGTCTGTGTCTCCTTTCTCTCCATTCCTTATCGTTGGCACTGTAGCAAACCGTCATCCACAAAGCAGAGAGTTCTAAAGCTGGCTCTTATGCCCCAAGCAAGATCTTTGATCTGCTTGTGCGGATTATTCCTGTCTCTGACGAAATTGACTAGTTTATCAATTTTGCGCCCAGCCGATCCAGCCATACGCTTCTATATTCCAAGCAGGTACTCCTTTCTTCGTTGCAGTTGATTTCTTCAACAGCCATCTCACATTTGTAGCTATGTTTCCATCAGAGGCTAAGCAAAAAACCTCTGTATTTGGCTTGTGAGTTTGACCCCCCCCCCCCCCCCCCGAAGCCATGAAGTCACCCGATCGGAAGTGGCGGCGAAACTTGGCTTTGTCGCCTTATTCGCTTGGGATAGTTTTATTGTAAACTCACTTTTATTTGTGCTTTACCATCCGACACGTTAAGGATGCCTCTACGCGTCGATGAGCATTCCCCTATCTGCCACTCAGGGATCGTGCCACATACGGGGTATCAGCATTCTCGCACAGGTGTGTATGTGTGTGTGTGTGCCTTTTGTTTCTCTCTTGGAGAAAGAGGCATAAGGGAAAATCTTAGAAAAACCATAGTATGACTTTGCTTATGGGGTCGTCGAAACAGCCCCATTCCTAATGTCAGCCGTGTGTCAGATTCACACCGACTGAACCCAACCTTACGGCCAGGTGAAAAATTACCCAGCCGTAAAAAGGAACGTCCTCTTTGCCTTTATCCATTCTCAGTAAAAGTGTCTAGCTCCATCGTCTATGCCCCTGAACCCCGCATTACCACCTTCAAGCAATGCTTCGCGGGGGGGGGGGGGGGGGGAGTCTGTGAAACTTTTGCCCGCTTCTGGTTGATGTAGTCGTCATCGCTATAATCATCCTTAATTTTCTGCGTCACACACACACACACACACGCACATACGCAGCCTCTTAGTCTTCTTCTATCTTCTTCATCTTTTCTGACTTTCTTGAGAATGTCTGCTGCATAGTTGCTAACTGCGCACCATCCATCCTCTGAAGTCAGCATGGCCGTCATAATCGACTCAGGAGTTACTCTGATCTGAAGATAACTCTTAAGTTCTCCTCGATCCTGATTTTATCATGAGCACTCGCAAAAGACGTGCTCAACATCCTCTGTTGCATCCAAACGTATTGGGCAGTTCTGACAGACGTCTAGTTTGAACCGGTGCACTTCGCCTGTATACGGTAGTCAACTTTCGTGCATACGATTTCACCCACATTGCATCTGCCCATATTGGGGCTCCGTATAGCATAATAGATGTGGTTACACTGGCTAAAAGTAACCTTCGCTTCTGAGTTGGCATTCCTACATTTGGCATTAATCGCGATAGAGCAGCGCCAACTTTTGCTGCTTTATCACTGACTATTTCCAGATGTTGTTTAAAACTTAGTCTTGCATCGATGATGATACTCACGTATTTTATGGTTGTTTGAGAAGCGATCTCATGTCGATCCACCGTTAGTGTAATTTTCTCCATATTTTTCCTACTAGAAATTACAATAACTTCCGTTTTGTGACTGGCTGGTTCCAAACCCGTCTCTGTTAGCCATTCGTTTATTATACGGATTGACTCTTCAGCCATGTCTGTCACCTCTTCTTTATGTTTTGCTACTACCACTACTGCTATGTTGTCAGCGAATCCGACGACTGTTGCTCCTTCAGATAATTATAGCTTTAGTACCCCGTCGTACATGATGTTCCAAGTCAGTGGGCCAAGTACTGACCCTTCGGGGACGTCTCCTGTAACTTCATAGGTCTTGATATCGTCCTCAGTGTTATATAATAAGATTCTATCCTTCAAGTAGTCGGACATCATCCTTCTTATATAGAATGCCATTCGGCCCTGGGGCCTTGTTGTTTCCTACCCTTCTGCAGGCGGCTAATAATTCCTCAATCGTGATCGGTAAAAAGGCCTCTTCATTCACACCTCTTTCAATAACACTTGGCTCTTCCAGTTGCCTAGGGAACAGTGTGGTCACTAACCGGTGTAATAGTTCCGGGCATTTTGGTGGGGGCACGTAGCTTCCTTTAATCTTCCTTATTACTATTTCATAGTTCGACCTCGTCCTGTAATTCCTTAATTAACCGTAGTTTGTTTTCGCGGATTTTCTTCCTAAGACTCCTTTTAGCGTCCTTCATTTCTTGTCCGTGGGCATCTACTATTTACTGGCCTCTACCAGTTTTACAGTATTTCTTCCTCGCCGCCACCCGGGGGACGCGCCACATACGGGTGTCAGGCTTCCCCGCGATGATGTATGTGTGTGTGTGTGCGTGCGTGCGCGTGTGCATGTGGGTGTGTAGATATGTGTGTGTGCGTGTGTGTGATTTTTTTATGAGGCGTAGGCAGAGCAATCCACCAAGGTGATTAGGGGTTCAAGATCAAACTCGTCTTCTTCATTATGCATCGTCCAGCCGTCTACTTCAAGCAGCATCGAGCGGTCATCCTCTGGACAGACTTAACCCCGACACCTACGTTCCTCTGCATTGGGTGGGGAGTCTGGGCTCAACTCAGTTACCTACGTTCCTCAGCATCAATCTGAGCACTTAGAGGTACTCAACCCTCTCTCTCTCTCTCTCTCTCTCTCTCTCTCTCTCTCTCTCTCTCTCTGTGTGTGTGTGTGTGTGTGTGTTTAGAATTCATAAGCTTATCTTCAAATCATATTTTTTGAAAGTAAGCCTTTGTATAAAGAAAATAGCTTAATTTGAGAAAGATATTATACAATTTTAACATGAGAGATCGAAGTAGACATATTTATTTAAAGCAATATGTATGTATCTCAATATTAAAAACGTGTGTTCTAAATACAATTAATAAAATTTCAGCGAGAGCAGTATGTTTGTGTCCAAGCGGAGGCTCATCTTAAAAACTTGCGGTACTACAACACCACTACAATGCCTGGAGCCTTTGTTGGATCTTGTTGAAAGTTACACTGGTTTCGATAAAGTAGAGGTACAAAATTACTTTCATTATAATTTGCAAATGATAGTCCACTAAATATCAAATTCGTATCAACTGTTCTACTAATTACTTTTATAGCACAGTGTGACCTAAGCCCGCCACTGTTTCGCATTCACCCAGGCTTACGCCTGTAAGACAGGAAAAACCTCGGAATCACACTGAAGGAGAATTCCGGGGAAAAAACCTGCTTCGAAACAGCCGGAGTCTTGGGTACTTTTGCCGTTGAAAGTAACTCAGAAACAATCCGAGTGACTTCACCGGGAATCGAACCCACGACCCCTTGAGCGAATATGTTTCGGACGGCTAAAGCGTGCGCCTTAATAAACTGAGCCACTGACGCTCCTGTAATCTACACTATATTAAAATTGTATACTTGGTCGATTTTGTAAAGACCTTCTAAATCTCATAAAAAAGAAAATTAAATCTATTTAACGGTAAAAATGTTCTTTAAACGTAAATCATTCAGGTTATCAAAAAAAGTCTAATCTATTAAAGTTCAATTAGTAAGATAATGAAAAAAATAATAAATCAAGAGGAGCCAAAATGATGGATTTTGCCCCTTGGGATGACTTGCTCTACATTTTGTCTGACGCTCGGAAAACCATATTTTCGGTCCACTTTATAGGCGCCGAAAATGGTCTTTGTTATGCACGTGTTATAAAAAAGAATTTAAAAAATGTCCGTCTGTCCGTCCGGATTTTTTTTTTTTTTGCATTTATTCCACAAAACTTGATGTATTTTATTAATAAAAAACTATGTAATGTTATAGACAGGTACATATGATAAAAATATACATTCCTACTAAAAAACATTTTTAAGATTTGGTCTAGGTAAATTAGAAGCTTTGAAAACAATTTTAAAAAAAGGCGTAATTAATGTATTTTTTTTACATTTATTATAACATAAATATATGTATACACATGGATAAATGAAGATTATTTTAAGATTGATCCAGATAAAAGGGATGCTGCGAATAATTATTTATGTAGATATTTTTTTTTTAAAGCCATCTATTTGATAATATGAAATAACGAATGCTTTATGTATTCATGCATATCATAAGATGTAATCAGTAGATTTGGTCCAGATGAAAGACATGCTTCAAATAGTAATTAGTGCAAGTACGATGTTTCTGTTAAAGCGATGTGTTTGTGAAAATGAAATGACGAATACTTCGTGTATTCATGCACATCATAAGATGTAATCAGTAGATTTGGTTCAGGTAAAAGGGATGCTGCGATTAAATATTTGTGCAGATATGATCTTTTATTAGAGCTCTGTGTTTGTGAATATGAAATGACGAATGCTTTATGTATTCATGCATATCGTAAAATGTAATCAGCAGATTTGGTCCGGATAAAATAGATGATGCGATTAAATATTTGTGCAGATACCAACTTTTATTGGAGCTCTGTTTGTGAATATAAAATAACAAACGCCTTATGTATTCATGCATATCGTAAGATGTAATCAGTAGATTTAGTTCAGGTAAAAGGGATGCTGCGAATAATTATTTGAGTAGATATGATCTTTTTATAGAGATTTGTGTTTGTGGGTATGAATGACGCCGTGTGGTTTCATGCGTATCACAAAATGTAATCTGCAGTTTTGGTCGATATCAAAGGGTTACTGCTAATAATTTTATTGACTTTAAACAAACTGTACACATAAAAACTCTACACAAACATATTTTTCTACATGGAAAATATGTTTTTATTATACTCCGTTATTCTCTACACCGATTTTTTATTATTTTACTACACTACAACACTCTTCACAATCACATAACCTATTGTGAGATGAATTTTACAACAATAGGTTTATACCCTCGTGTAGAGTTTTGCACTGTAGTAAAATAATAAAAAAATGTTGTATAGAATATCCGTGTAGAAAATATTTGTGTAGAATTTTGTCGTGTAGGAAAATACGCTTGCGTGAAGTATTCATGTGTACAGTTCGTTCGGTGTCATTTTATTGTACAGATATGATTTTTCTTTAAAAGCTATGTGTTTGTAAATATGAAATGATGCACATGCATATCAAGATCTGTGATATGCATGTGCGTGATTTCATATTCACAAACACATAGCTGTTGTTTTTCCCAACTTTTTTTATGATTTTCATTCCCGATCTATTGTCTGTTGTATTATGAGACAATAGATCGGGATGAAAATCATATTTATAGAACTAAAAATAAGGAAAAAATTCCAGTTGATAATTCAACAGTTGTACCATATAATAAATTTTTGTTAATGAAATACAAATGTTACATAAATGTTGAATTCTCTGCATCTATTCAGAGTATAAAATGTATCTATAAGTATATTCACAAAGGTAGTGACAGAGCATTTGTCAAAATTCAAAAATGTCAAAATGATGATTGTAATAAAAAAAAATTAATGAAATTACAATTTATGTTAATGGTAGATATCTTAGTCCAATGGAAGCAGTTTGGTGATTAAAAAATTTCTGGTTTGTATTAGAAGTCATAAAGTTAAAAATATGCCTCTACATGAAAATAACAAAAATTATAAGATTTATTATTTGTAATTAGTAAAATTAAAAGTGCAATAAACAATTGGCAAACACCATTAGCATCTTGGTTTGAATTAAATAAAATTGATGATTTTGCAAAATCTTTAAATTATGTAAATATTTCAGAACATTATATTTAATAAGACCTGTTACAATGCCGCTACCCTCAGCGGGTCTTGGGCGTTGTCATCCAGATCGGACGGGTGGGTGCCTATCACCACTACACAGCGCGTCCTTAGGTTGCGGATAGAGGAACAGCCCCTGAGAAAGAGGTTAGCTGCGAATAAATTGAATAAGTAGCCGCGGACAGCCGATAGGAACAGGCGTGGGTGTGATGAGCCCACACTGTCGAACGCATTCATCTAGAAACACTACGCAAGCACCACAACAACAAAAACACTTCATATTATCTCTTATCTCGCAATCTATCTCTTTCATCACACATTACAAAAATGGGCAAAAATCCTGCTGCCGAGGAGGATGCGGGAGCGATGACAACTGCCCCGAAAGGGGATGTGTAGAATGATTCGTCACCTGGTCTTATGCGGTAACGATGCCAGCGAAGGCGCGCTGCCTTGCAGGGGGGCATTAGGATGCGAGAATGAAACCGTAGTGTGTCTGACGACGAATTGACACTGTCCTCGTCAAAGTCGGAAAGCTCTCATACTTAGTTCTAGAGAGGTATGGGGGTTATCACCTCTAGAACGGTGGACTCACGTGGAAGCGCGCGGGTTTAACATAACATCATGGCTCAAAAAAATCCGAACCAAAAGGGACTTAAGGGTCGGAACTTGGAATGTTCGCAGTCTATACAGAGCAGGTGCGTTTAAAGAACTCGAAAAGGAAGCTGATAGGTACAATCTAGATTTGTTAGCAATACAGGAATCGCGGTGGCCAGATGGCGGAGTACTAGCATCGGGTAACTTCACGTACCTGTATGGGGACGGGAGTGGGGGATCTCTAGGCACCGGATTTCTTGTAAGCAAAAGCATCATACATTCGGTTAAAAGTTTCAAATCCGTCAATGATAGGCTCTCGTACATCATTATCGAAGGGGAATGGTATAGATATGTATTTATTAATGTACACTGTCCTACGGAGGACAAAGAAGAAGAAGCTAAGGATCTCTATTACGAAACTTTAGAGCAGGTAATCGACCAGTTCGCGTCTTACGACACAAGAATAGTATTAGGCGATTTCAATGCTAAAATAGGTAGGGAGAAAATGTTTAGGCCTACTATAGGTAAGGAAAGCCTGCACGAAGCCAGCAATGATAACGGTATTAGGGTCATAAATTTCGCGGCGGCAAAAGATCTTATAATCAAAACTACGTGTTTTAAGCACAAGAACATACATAAGGCAACGTGGACATCGCCGGACGGGGCCACACAGAACCAAATTGATCATTTCCTCATTGAAAAAAGACGTCATACTAATGTTCTTGACGTAAGGGCTTACACAGGGGCAGAAGCGACTCGGACCACTTCCTAGTAGTAGCCAAATTAAGAGCTAGACTAGTAGCGAATCAAAATAGTAAGCGAGCAAACAAGGTAGAAAGCTTCGATATTGAGAAACTACGAGATAGAACAGAGCGAATTAGGTACCAGATAGAAATTAATAATAGGTTTCAGGCACTTGAGGAAGCAAACACATCGCCGGAGGGGAATGACGAACCGAATAGCTTATGGGGGGACATCGAAAAAACGGTAAAAGAGGCCGCGAACAAAGTACTGGGTAAAAAAAAAGCCAAAGAGCAAACCATGGTTTGACGAAGAGTGCGAACTCTGGTTTGAAAGGCGCAAAAAGGCTAAATTAGATAGCTTACAAAATAGAAGCGATAGGACCGTAGAAGAGTATTCTAACGTAAGGAAACAGACAAGCGCGATCTACAGAAATAAGAAGCGGGAGTATCAAAAGAATCTTATTAGGAGAATAGAAACTAACAGTAAGGAAAATAACCCCCGCGAAATGTACAGAGGGATTAACGCCATCAGAAAGGGTTTTAGGAGTAGAGCGCAATTGATGAAGGACGAAAACGGGGACCTCGTAACAAATGACAACGAATTACTGTCGCTGTGGAAAAATTATTTCGATAAATTATTAAACGTGCACGAAAATAGCGAAGAATTAGGAGACGAAATTCACACTGCTGAACCCCACGTGGAGGAACCGAGCTACCAAGAAGTAGAGGCCGCGATTAAAAAACTACAAAGCCGCGGGAAATGACTCTATACCAGCTCAGTTACTCAAATATGGGGGCGTCAAGCTCACTTTCAAAATCTATAAACTAGTATGTGCCATCTGGAAAAATGAAACAATACCCGAAAATTGGAAGGAATCTATCATTATACCGATTTTTAAAAAGGGGGATAAGACAGACTGCAATAACTATAGCGGTATTTCACTTTTAGCAACGTGCTACAAAGTTCTGTCAAACGTAATACAAGCTAGACTCACTCCATTCGCGGAAGATATAGTAGGAGATTATCAGTGCGGATTTCGGCGCAACAGATCGACGAGCGATCAAATGTTTACCATAAGACAGTTGTTAGAGAAAAAGTGGGAATTTTGCGAAACCATACACCAACTATTTGTAGATTTTAAAAAAGCGTACGACTCTATTAAGCGAAGCAAAATGTATCAAATTCTAGTACTTCTCGGTGTACCGAAAAAACTCGCGAGATTAATTCAAATATGTCTGAACGGAAGCACGGGAAAGGTCCGAGTAGGCGGTAATGTATCAGAACCCTTCATCATACGCGATGGTTTAAAACAAGGGGATGGGCTCTTTACGGTGCTGTTCAACTTAACGTTAGAGTATGCCGTTAGAAGAATGCAGGTTAGCCAGCTGGGCGCAACGCTTAATGGAACAACGCAGATACTAGGCTACGCAGATGATTTGGATATACTGGGGGATTGTAGGGAAACGGTAGCAAGAAACGCGGAAATCCTCATAAAAGTGGTGGAGTATACAGGGTTAGAAGTGAGTGAATCAAAAACAAAGTACATGATTGTGGATAAGCTAGGCATCTGCAGAGGGGAAGTTCTCAGAGTTGGGAATTTTACTTTTGAAAAGGTTAGCGAATTCAGGTATCTGGGTACGACCATAAATGATAGAAACGAGATTAATGTCGAAATAAATAAGAGACTCCATTCGGGTAATGCTTGCTTCTACGCCGTGAGTAATTTACTTAAGTCGAGGCTGTTGTCTAAAAACGTTAAAATAAGAATATACAGGACAATAATACTGCCGGTGGTTCTGTACGGGTGCGAAACGTGGGCTCTCACTAAGCGGCGGACAACCGTTTTAGGGTATTTGAAAATAAAGTCTTGCGAAAAATATACGGGCCGAAGAAAGATGAGGAAACCGGGGAATGGAGGAGACTACACAATGATGAGTTACACAATCTGTACGCGTCACCAAATATTAACAGAATAATAAAATCGCGCAGATTGGGATGGGCAGGGCACGTAGCGAGAATGGGAGACGACCGTACGGCAGCGCGTGTCATGAAGGGCAGGCCGATGGTAACGCGACCTCTAGGTAGACCTAGACGTAGATGGGAGGACAACGTAAAAGCGGATCTAGTAGAAATAGGACGGGTGGGTGTCGATCGGAGAGGTGCATCTTGGGTGGGGTTGACACAGATAGGGCAGCGTGGAAGGCTTGCGTAGATGAGGCGATGAACTTTCGAGTTCCAAATGCCAGGTAAAAAAAAAATAAAAATATTTAATAAGACAAAAAAATATGTGAAAATAGAAAAAATGGAAAGAAAAATATTACAATTAGTAGATTAAATGTAGTTTCACCTAGAGATATGTCCTGAAAGACATAAATTACAGTACATATAAAGACACTGCTATTACGATGGAATTATTAGAACATGATTCTCAAATTATGGATATTTTCCGGGGGGCTGTGAGGCAGTGGGGGAGCATGCAAATTTTTAAAAATAACATAAACCTGAATGCTTTTTACGTTATTTTGTGGGAGAGGGGGGTCAAGTGGGTGGGCGTGGGGCAGCTGTGGGAGGCTGCGGGGGGCTGTGAGGAGGAGTATAGCCAAAATAACTATATAATATAGGAAGATATTCCCGCGAGCCATGCGAATGTAAACTCCAAGCTGATGTGAATTTTTAATATTTTAACGTTTTCATCAATTATCTATAGTCATCACTATTGATAAATCTCAAATGAGATCTCTACTTTACTTCTAAAATACGCTTATAAAGTTTGTTATGATTAAAAATTATTTTTTAAATAGTAAAACGGTATTCAAAAATAGATACATTGAAGCATTCTAAGCAATATTTTGATTTTAAAATATAAGATATGAAAATTTCAGGTGAGAAACTCATAGTGATTCTACAATCAATAAAGTGCACTTTACGCACACTATATCGAAATATTTTAATCTGACTTATTTAATAATTTAGATAAGTATTAAATAAAATGATAATGAAATAAATTGATCTTTATGTAAGGATATAAAATATAATTTTGTATACAATTACATAATTTTCCATACTTATATCAATCCTTAATGAAACGAAAATTCTGCACATAATAGATTCCATCTAAAGATTTTAGACTAAAACAGAAGATAACTGAATAAAACAGAAATTTTCAGCAGAAGAATGTCGAAATTGAGACAAAGACAACAGTTATTTACAGGAATTATTTGTTTTTTTTTAGTTATTTTTTATTGTTTACTGTGGATGGTACCAGATTTCAACAGTTTTCAACAGCTACGTTGATTAGATTCTATTATGTTATTAAATGCGTATTTTTAAAAAGTTAAGAAAAATGTGTTTAAATCCTTCGTATAATCAAAATCTTCGATAGCTGTTTTGATTGGATACCAAGGATTTAAACACATTTTTTTTTAATCAAAACAGCTATCGATGATAGGTGTTTTGATTAGAAAAAAAACTAGTGAATGTAGAAAACAACATTATAAAATGAAGAAAACTGTTTTGAACTATGAATAAACTGTTGTCTTTACTTATTAATAGTTATTGTCTGTTGTATTAATTTTTTTATTTATTTTCAAAATCTTAAAATTTTATACCTGAAAAAAAAATAAATCCAACTGAAGAATCTAGCTAACTAAATAAAATTGTCTGTGTCTCGATTTCGACATTTTTCTGCTATCATCTACAGTTCATAACTGTTTTCTTCAGGTGTTTTTATTTTTATTTTTCGCTAGGGATTTAAGATATCGTTATTAATTAATATAAAAGTAAATATTATATTATGTATTACATTTTATTACAGAATATCAATGTTATGATTGTTATAATCCTACAAGTTACATTATATTATAAATTTAAATAAAAAAAAGTTCAATTAATATTATTTTATTGTTAGATTTTGTTAATATAATTAATACTGTTGTCAAATAATTATAAAGAGTTTGAAAACATTTTTTAATATTAAAAATTTATTTCTATTTTATTCTATAATTTTAAAACCGGTCCTGTGTACTGGTAACTATAACTACTTGAAACGGTCACGACTCTTCTCGGTCCGGTGCGCGTATATGATTTTAGTTTTTAGAGAAGAGCAATAATCATTTACTGATCTACGTCTGAATTCTGACAACAGATCACAAAATAGAAATAATAATTCTTTATAATAGTATATTATTCTAATATGAGAGAGGTCCGGGATAACGCTCTTCTCGCTTTCTCGCTGCTGCCTACTGCTGCCGCTGGCTAACTCGTGGCGCTGCTGGTGTCCTGCTGTCAGGAGTAGCGCGGGACTTTCATATTGAAAGAGGGGGAACGCGAGATACTCGCGTTAAATCTAAAATTTTATTGAACAAAATTTAGTTTTTAATATTTTTTAAAATATTTTGCGGAGCTTGTACGGGGTGTTACATACTTTTATAGAATGTTGACTGTATTGAATATATTCATTTATACCCGACGGTTATTAATTCTCGTGGAACGTTTTTGAAATTGTGCTTCTGATTAGTTAGAATTTATCAATATGGTAATTTGATTGGAGCATTTCAAAAACGTTCCACAAGAATTAACTACCATCGAGTGTACATCTAATATTTAAGGGGATGTCGTCCCAAAAAACACTGTTTTTCTATTACATAAAACTTTTTGAATGAAGTTTGCAAATAAAAAACCAAGTCTGTAGCGCCGTAGTGTTAAGTTTAATGAATCGTTCTATCAAAAGAAAAATTCGATCGAAGTTTCTGTTTTTCTAGAATTTTAGAAATACAAAATACCCTGTGGCGGATTTGCGAAGCTTTTGCGCCGACATCCCTTAACAGTATATTTAATAATGACACGTCAAATAATTAAATATCATTACAATTAATTTGTAAATCGCGAGCGAGCGAAGCGAGCGTTTTTTGCTAGTGTACTAATTATTTTTGTATCTGTTTTATTTTGCTTCTTTCTTAAAGAAGCTTTGTAATAGTAGAATTTTTAATACCGCTAAAACTTAGATAGAAACGTATTTTAAGGCATTTGGAATTCGAATCACGTATTCTAAAAAAAGGTCGGCGCGGATGGCCGTTATATTTCTGGAACTGCAAGATGAAAAGTAGTCATTTGGCATGTATTTGTGTTTTCTATACCTAAAAACAGCAAAACAATATTTCAATTAGATAATTATGACAATGTTTTGATTAAAAAAAATATTTTTGCATTTTTTTTTTAATAATACTGAGGGGCGCAACAGTGCCCCATGAGCAAGTATAAGTTTTGTACACTGTGCTGTGGGGGAGAACCACGACTTATTATAATTTGAATTAGCTTTTTAACCTAATTGCGTTTTGCTAAGTATCTTATTTTGAAGATTTTAATGAGATCTTTCTAATGTTTATGATTTTTTGCTCGAAATATTGACCTTATAGAAAAATACTTAGGATTGAAAATTAATTTGCAAATATTTCTCAAACCTCGCCTTCCTGATGCTTCTCTTTTGAAGTTCGGACCATCCGATTTTTGGTAATAGTAGGTTAAATCAATCAAGGGTTTATATTTTCAAAGTAATTCCCGAACTGAAATACACGTTCATTATGTATGACCACTCCGCAAATAGAATTTCCAGAGCATCGTTTCGTTTCAAAGTCCGCCTCACATGATTTATAATAAGTTCGGGTTGAATATTTTGCTTTCTGCTGCTGTGCCATTTGGAATCAACAAGTTGTTTTGATTTTTATATTGAATATATGTGGTGTCGCATTTTAAGTATCCAGGCTGCGAATGTGCTTCGATAGGTGTTGTATGATAATAAACTCCGACGGATTATTGGAAAAGGTAACCGAGAAAATTCGTCTTTCCGTTGGATAATTGTCTTTTCATCATACGTGCACAAAAAAGGCCAATTTCCATGCATGTAAAATGAATGGAAAATTGAGTTTTCTTTAGCAGCGGGAAAAAACTACTCCCTTGAGAGGAAAACACTTTTTCCTCCCAAGGGAGTAGTTTTTTCCTCACTCTACTGCCTATTCGATAGATGTGTGTGTCTATATAAGTATTTTGAAAATTTTGAAAATTTCCAAAATTTTCGAAATTTTTAACATTTTTGAAATTTTCAATATACTATTGTTTTACTTTGAAAAGTCCTCGAATTTTCCATTCCTTTCATATGCATGATAAGTGGCCTATTCGTGCACTTATCATAAAAAGTACGATGTGCAACAAGGGGGGAGTGGCTTTTTCAGACTCGGGTGATGTTACGAGGCGCCGTAGGCGCCCTCGACTCCCACTCGTGCTCAAAACATCACCCTCGCTCGCAGGAGAAAAAGCCAATTTTCCCCCCTAGTTGCACAATATACTATTATTCTACCGATAGCAAACTATACAAAGAAGGTACTTGTGCCTCCGCTAGTGTATCGCTTGTCAAGATTTTTGTGTTTAAGCGCTAAGCGACCGTCAGTAAATTGCAAGGTGGATCGCCAGTGACATAGATAAGAAGTGTGAATCTTGGATACAGAAGGTATGAAATGGACACAGCAGCGTCCTGGATCAAGGATCATCCTGGGACTCTCGACTCACATTGATGGACTGAAGAGAATACCGACCAATCACTCTATAGAACATGCTTGCCTGTGACACAAAGTACGAGATCGACAGCGTGATTGGTGGCCATTCCAAGCTCGGTTACAACTCCATCGAACTCTCGCCGCTTAAGCTCGACAACTTTTTATCTTATGTTAAAGCAACTTTAAATGAGCGGAGCGACGCTGCATTGATCATGGTAAACCTAAAATTGGTTATATGCCTCACAGGTCATTGGTGCAGCGGAGTTCGCCACAGCCGCTATGACGGACAGCAAGTGACACTTGGATTTCGCGTTCATAACAAAGTCTAAAAAGGATCAGAAGGCTGCGCTTGAATGATATAAATGAACATGAGAAGGAAGAGGTAGACTTCATCAAGGAGCCGACGCTTCCCCAGGAGATCGGCAGTACCAGAGACCATCCAGTGTCAAGCTCGGCATACCCACGACATTCCGCAATAAGTTTAGACCTACCACTGATACTGCCGCTCACCAGCATCATATATTACGGCCTACGCTAGCGTACCGCCCAACACGAATTATTTGTCTGTACTCTGTATAAGTCTCAAGCGCTCGCTAGCAACTCAAGTACTTAATTATATCGCATAGATCGTCACAGACACGACGTATACGAGAATTTTAGGAACAGAGAGTAACGACAGTAGCGTGCTTGGAACCCTTGGTTCACATCGATGAACTGCAAACTAGGCACTGGCAAATTGCTACATGACTTGCTGGACTGAGACACATCAAGATCGAGCTGACAGCATGCGTTATCATTATTATTACGTTTAATTACTTATCCGGAGTCGAAAATGAATGACAAGATCTTTCCTTTTCCTTAAAGCTGTTTGAACTTCGACATGAGAGTGACTGTGACGCCACTCCGATTATGGTCGACTCCTTGAACTCAATAAGGCCTTACATATCATCGGTGCATCAGAGTTGAGCTGACCAGCAATAATGAACGCCGGAGACGCTCCATAACTCTGACGGCCAACAAGCACATGCGCTGAAGGCCATGTAGATGGAGAAATCCGCGCTTAAGCAAGCAGCAGCTGCCGAATGGTGCGTCAAACAATCGGCGCCTGAGAACGAATACAAGTTGGAACGCGATCGACTATGGCAACAATCTCATCAAGTTCGAGGACGAGGCGGAAGTGGACGTCAATGAACCGACATGTTCCCAGAGATCGGCAGCGACGCAAGGCTGACCAGCTTCAAGCTTAGCATACCCGTCACATCAGACAAAAAGTCCCAGCCCACTATGCTGCTACTGTTTGGCCGATATACAGCAGCAATATTTAGCTATATAATATTGCCGCCTCCTACTAAGACTAGCATAACTCGGATTTCCAAGTTTACTAAAAAAGGAGCAAAAATTTTGAGTTTTGATAGTCTTCGTAAAAAGCGACAATATTAAGTAACAGCTACGGCCTCTTGAGAAATTGTTTGAATCAAAAACATTACTTCATAAGTTTATATAATCAAACTCATTAAAAGATTATAAAATCATTTCAAAAAACACCTTTCCAAGGTAAAATGTTGGCAACGATACGTTATATGTCTATTCCATCCAATCTGTACCTTAGTATTATAATTATAATTTCTCCTCCAAAAAGTTATGAAATCCTTAAAGAAATTATCCAATATCCAACTTACAAAAGTTTTTCTGTATTTTTATCAATATATGTTAATAAATATAGTGAAATCAGTTTCAAAAAGATCAAGTGTTAAATTCAGCACATTGACGACAATCATTTCAAATTACTCAAGGAAGAATTAATCTCACTATAAATTCCCGTCGCCTTATAGTTCATCGATTAAACTCGAATTATGACTTTAAAGTATCAATCTGTGAGATAATATTAATTAAAATTATAAAAAAAATTTCTTATAATCTATTTAAAGAAGAGATACGTAACCTCAAATGTGAATAATAATGCAACAAAGCAAAACAACGCGGTAAATATTGATGAGAGAAAGTACAGTTTTGTTATTAGGGGGTTTTCGGGGTCGTTGAACACGAATATCGCGACGGCAATACTCTCATAAGTACCTAGTGCCCAGGGTAGACAGTATTAATGTCGTCTCCTGGAGTTTTACGAAAAATAACAATTGGGGGTTTTTTAGGTCACTGAATACGAGTGAAGTGACAATAATGGCTTTCTAGGTACCTGGTGTCCAGGGTAGACAGTATTAACATCGTCTCCTGGGATTATCTTAAGTATTGCACCATATCCATACTCAGTGGCCCCAGAAATCCGTGAGTAACGTATTTCACTTAATTACTATTAAATTACCACAAAACTCCAGAAGATGACGTTGATGCTATTCACCCTGGGCACTAAGTACCTCAAGGAGCGTTGATGTCACGATATTCGTGTTCTGCGATCGCAAAAACTCTCGAGTAACAAGTTTTGACTGATTATGTTTCAATATCTCTCAAAACTCCAGGAGACAACGTGATACTGTCCACCCTGGGCACCAGGTACCGTAGGGAGCGTTGCTGTCGCTATATTCGTGTTCAGCGACCTCAAAACCCCCCCAATCAACGAGTAACGACAAAAAAGTCGTTAATTTTCCGTGAATCTCTTGGAGATGACGTCGATACTGCCCACCCTGGGCACCAGGTACCTCGGGGAGTGTTGTTGTCGTCATATTCATGTTCTGCGACCACAAAAAGCCTCCAAGTAACGAGTTTCGTCTGATTATTTATTAAATTCCCAAAAAAACTCCAGAAGACGACGTGATACTGTCCACCCTGAGCACCAGGTACCTCGGGGAGCGTTGCCGTCACGATATTCGTGTTCTGCGACCTCAAAAACCCCCGAGTAGCAAAACTGGGCTTATTTCCATAAATATTTATGGAGTTCTTATTTATTGTCTCTTTCGCTGCACTTTATATAGGTTATGATCGCATTCGACGCGCATATTAACTTATTATAAGCTTAAAATTGGTTAAAAATTGGGTTATTTTTAACGAAAGAAATAAGGTTATTCTTACTAAGCAAGCCAACGCCTAAGCTAATTCTTCTACCAGGGGTGCTTTTGAAGTAATTGTAAAAAGATTTTAAAACTGATATGTAATAGAAAAACAGTTTTTTTAGCGACGACATCCCCTTAAAGAAGGATCAGAACAGGAGTTGATTAATAAAAACTTAAACACAACTTTGACTGCATGGTTTGAACTAAATGCAAACGATCCGCAAGCTAGACAGTACTTGTATGTTGATATACCATATTTTTACGTTTTCAATGAAAAAACAAAGAAATGGACACCAAGAAAAAGAGTTTGGAAGCCAATTATAAGTAGAATGTACTTTGTAAATCCTAAGAATCGTGAAATATTTTTTTTAAGATTATTATTATTACATGTAAAAGGGGGACGTAGCTTCCTCCAACAAAATTTATGGTTCCAATAAATACAATATTGTTCAAATATACAGTATATTAATGATTTTTAAAATACGTTCAATCTTAATTATTTTACTGAAAGAGCAGCAGTCACAATATCAAATCATATAATTTTCATGAAAAAATTTAAACCTTATTATTTTAAATACTATAGGGTCCTCATAACCTCATAAAATCATGAATTTTCTCAAAGGATTCTCAACTTTAGTTTGCGAGTTAGAAGGATTAACAAAAATAGTAATTTTCAGTTATACAGGGTGAGAGACAAAGAATTTAAATCATAATATCTTTTAAATTAAATAGTTTCATAAGCTGCAAAAAGAACCTAGCCGAGGTGATCAAAAGATCGATATTTTCCTGAAATTCAAACTTAAATAAAGCCTTTTTACTCTCGTAATCGTACGACATAGAAAATCCATATTTTGTAGTTTTCGATTTTTAGCTCTAACACTAGTCATTAAAATGGTTTAACATTTTTACAGTAAATAGACATTATTGTTTGTTTTTGTCATACATTTTTCCAAAACGTTTGACAATTTAGTTTTGGAGATATGAAATTTTTTTTTTTAAATCAAATTTAATATCATAAAAATTGAACGGAACGGTCAATCTGGAAAATCTTGCGGGCAAAGTAGACAATTTTATGCTCTTTTAGATACACTATTGTTGAATACATTGTATGAATCATATCATCAAAAAAAAGCAAAAATATTCTTTCGAAAATCGAATAATGAACATAAAATAGTCTGAATCATAAAAAAAATACCGAATTCAGAATCAGAAAACATATATGCATGTCAAATTTTGTTACAATCGGTCGCGTGATTCCAGAATCATAACAGTATACATACACATACCCACATATACATACAAACACACACACACACACATCCGCACGGACATTTTCTAAAAACGCATAATTCGAACTCTAAATACCTCCAAATGCGTTTCTACGAAGTTTTAGCAAAACTGATAATTTTACTATTACAAAGCAAAATACAAATTTTACTATTACCTCTAGGAGGAAGGTAAATTAAAACTTACTGAAATCGAAAAAAAATCTATATTTGGTTGGTAACGCTTCAAAACTTAAAGATCAAGAAGTCCAGCCTATTATAGAGCAATTTGATTTCCACGAAACAAACCTGTTTTTGTTTAAAAAGCTTTATAAGAATAAATGTCTGTACACGGCGGAATTATCCAATTTTATTTACATGTAATTCAATGCGATTGTCAGAAATTGTGTAAGTGCGCAGGTCAAAATTTTGCCGCCATAAAGACGCGCAGGGTAATAAATCCTTCATCTGTAAATATTCCAGGAATTAAATTACAATATATCTATTAGTGTACTAAAGTGTATGATGCACTTATTATGATTGACGTTAAAAATGTGCAAAGCGTTTGTATTTATATTAATATTGATAACGAAAAATGTTACATAATCCAACCTGTAAATACATTAGAATTTGAATAAACACTCTGAATATTTTGATTTATTCTCCTATTAATATTATGCAAAAAAGAAAATTTTTACACATTTGTCGAAATATCGCAAAAACATGGGGAAAACATGGACAGTACATGAAATATTTCAATATTAATATTGTTCCCATATATTACCAGTATAAGTTTCCAATATATATCACATACATTGCCAATACTTTCGATTTTTACGCGGGTCATTTGATGCTTAGTTGCTTATTGACGTTTGTAGCGATGTTACCGATCTGCAGCGAGTCGTAGTTGGTTTTCCGGGTTAGTTAATAACGATGTCTATTTTACCGATGAATCTCGGTATCGTTAGACTCAATGGATAATCAGTGTGGTTTATATGCTTTTTTATTTTATTTTTTAGGACCTAACCATTCTCACTGTCATTAGCCGTATAATTAGTATTATAATTACTATTGTATTTTTCATTATCATATAGGCAATTTACACAGCATCACTCTTGGGTTTGTTTGCAGTTTATAGAATAATGTGGTCCAAAGCACTTTAGGCATACATTGTCATTTCTGCATTTATTACCACTATGTCTAAGTCTTCCACAGTTGTAACAAGGTCTCACATTGATATTATCATACACTTTACGGTTTTGGTATCCGATGAAAACTTTGCTTTTGTTCTCTTTGATATGCTTGTAAATTTCTGCTGACACTTCAATTAGGATACTGGTTTGCTTGCTTTTGGGGTTAAAGAACTTATGCAGCACTTGAAATTCTGTTTTCTTGAAATTCCTTTCATTAATGTCGGCTTCTAATGCTTCCTCATCCATTTATTCAAAATTATATCAAAATTATATTCAAAATCTAGTCCTACAATTTTCATTTTTGGTTTTCTGATTTCTTATTTTTTCTATTTTAAAAATGGAGTTTAATTTTTCTTTAAGTATCTTCTCAGCTTCAAGTACACTAATTTCATTCATGCAGTCTATTCGAACTTCAGTGTCATTTTTGAATATTATTTTTTTGTTTGCACAGTTTTCTTTTTTATTAGATGATGTATTACACACTATTTTAGGTCGTTTTTGTCTTCTGGATTTTTCTTTTTTACAATTATTTTAAGAATCTGGTTTGGTTTTGAGTTGATTGCATTTAATATTTGGGAGTAAGTTGGTTTTATTACGTTTTCTTCAGATTTAGTTTTATTCACTATATCACTTAAAAGCTTTTTTTTATCCTTAAGTTCAGTTACCAGCTGCTTTAACAGTGTGTTTTCAATTATCAATTTCTCTTGTTCAGTTTCACTTGATACATCTAGATTTGTGTTATCGATATTATTTATTATTTCAGTTAAGTAATCTTCTTTAATTTTGTCCATTTGTTTAAGTTTTATTCGAGCTCTTATGGATTTTGCTGTAGAGTTCAGTGCCACCTCATCTTTATTTGAGGTTAACTTCAATCAAATCTTGGTCTTCAGGACAGATTACTAGCACATTACTTATCTATTTTACGAAAATATATACATCGTATTAGTTTATATTGATTTGAAATATCGAGATATATCAAAAGAAATTTAAAGAGTAATACGTACAAGACATGAGTTTGAACAGCTGCGTATCCTTAAAAATTTTTTTAGTTGAATCTATAATAGATTTTCTTGCTGCTGTGCATTGCAGTGCAACGTCTTTTTCATAATTGCCTCTAGCATTGATACAAAACTCCTCGATAAACTGCAGTCTTTGAAATCAACCAGTGACATCAAGTGATCACGCTGAAAAACATGAAAAGCAAAATTTCATTAGAATATAAAATAGATATATAGTTTGTCTTTACCAATAAAGTATTTATTGGTAAAGACAAACTATACTTCATCTGAAAATCTTGGTTTTTTCCATTTATCAAACTTGTGACTTTTTGGTTTGTCAAGAAACTCTCAATATTTTTGATATATTTGAATACGTGTAAGTTGTTCCTTTAAAGTCGTACTCTCTTCGAGCATACTTAATAGGTGTAAAACAATCGAAGCTTCAAAATCTAAAATTTCATATTTTAGACGGAGGCCAGAGGGTCTGTGTACATTTTTTAATTTTAGCTTCTCTCATATTTTTATTATTATAACAGACATAAAATATTATAATTGAAAGAATAACCTTGCAATAAAACGTTAGATTCTGATGATCTGCTTTTTCTTTCATTCATAACTGTAGCTTCTTCATTTTCAGAAGTAACGTCATCAGTATCAGAAACTACTGATTGCCTACTCTTGGATCTGACAACTTTTATCGGTGAACCTTTACGCTTTCTAAAAGCTGAATCTTCTTTTCCATCTTTAGAAATAATGTTTTTCTGTGAATTATCAGAGTTAGAGCGACCACTCTTATTCTCTTTGTTTTCATGAATCTGATCAATGGACGCTGAATCAGATTCAAACTGTTCCTTGACTTGATTACTTTCCCTTAGCAATTGTTGCTGCTTTACATAATTGCAGTATCTTTTCTGCAGATCAGCAGCGGTTTTATTCTCTGACTGCGTTAACACGCATTCTTCTTCTGCAATTTTCTCCAATTTTATCAAGGCTTCTTCATAAGTTGCTGTGAACAAAATAAATAAATGTTGCAATTAAGTTTTACTTTAACATTGAGAAAACAGTATGAATGACAGTTTTCCAACAGATGATTGTAAATAATATTTTGTTTTCCCCGTTGAAACGATCAACGTTGAATCAATGCTGATTTCAATATTGATTTCAGTCTGAAATCACTGTTGATTCCATACTGATTCAATGCTGAATCAAAGTTGAATTAGTCCGCAAACGCAACGTGGATTCAGCGTTGATTTTAGACCGAATTCAGTGCTGGATTTCAGGGTTCAATCAGAGTTGAAATAAATAATTGTAAAAAAAAGATCGCTGCGACCTGGGCTCAAACCCGAGACCTTTTGATTAGTAGAGGAATGACTTGACCAATTAGCCATTTCGACACTTACATTTGTATGTCATAATGTAACATAAACGGAATCCTATAGAGCGAATAACCAAAAAATAACCTACTCTATCATGATCTTTATAATAATACTGGACTGGACCCTCAACTGGACCTCTCTGTGCACTCGGGAAGGTACCCAGCTTCGAGACTATTTGGCTAAGTGGTCAAGTCGTTCGTCTAATAATCAAAAAGTCTTGGGTTTAAGCCCAGGTCTCGGTGGTTGTTTTTTACAATTTTATTTCAACCTTGATTGAACTTTGAAATCCAGCACTGAATTCAGTCTGAAATCAACGCTGAATCCACGTTGCGTTTTCGTACTAATTCAACTTTGATTCAACATAGATTCAGCATTGAATCAATATGGAATCAACGCTGATTTCAGACTGAAATCAGCATTGATTCAACGTTGATCGTTTCGACGGGGTTAATATTATCTGCACGGCCACGAAAATCTACTGTAAATACTGGCCATTCCGATGGAGGATCACACATATTCCTGACTAAATTATGAAGTAACTGTATATCTTAACCTTCTATTGGGCTTTTCATAAATGGGGTAACGCATCTTTCTTTCTTAGGATTATAACTTAGCCATTGAGATGGAATTATGTCCACACTCTCTGTCTGGCGTTTTCTTCCTCATAATCAGCCATCCTGTTAATAAATTTTAAGTTATTATTAATATTTTGTTTTATTAAATATCATGTGCTTATCAGAGAGAATAACACACATGTAAGGTTAGGTTTTAAAACTATCTTGTTATTGCACCGACTTCACAAAAGAATAACCTCCAGGCTTCTTTATGGATTTTCAGTTATGCATACAAGCAATCAAAGAAAAATGGCGCGGAAATTTGAATTTTGATAGAATTACAGTTATGTTAGGTTAGAGTAGTCATTCAAGAAAAATTTAGATTGAGCTTTAAATAAAAATGTACGAATAATTTAAAAGACAGTAATATATGAATATTTAGCTATTATCTGAGAAAGCTGACCTTACATCCGATTATACATGCAGTTAAGTACACGTACGTTTCTAATGTAATAGAGGCACAACAAAACACTTCCTCAAAAGCTGAATAGCTGACTTGAAATTTTACAAATTTTTTTACAATATTATGTAGTGGAACTATTTGAACTGCCGTTGACAAGCGTTTAACTTCAAAAATGTTTAATACTTGTGAGTCACACGGCTCAGTAAATACTGATTCTTTCTTCTCATATTTTTTAACTTTTACAAAAATATTATCAGTCAGTTTGCAAAATTCATGTATTTCTGTGACACTATTATTCTGAAGTACAACAATGTTATTTGGATGAGCGTCACTTAGAGTCATTCCCTTGTATTTTAATTTTACAATTTTCTTCTTCTTTTTCTTGCGTACGTCTAATTTAGGAGGAACACTTACAATTGCCGGATAATAATTTTTCTTTTCATATAATCTCCGGCAATATTGAGCTACAATGTGTTTCGGTGATTTGATAGCACTACTTATTTCACCTAGGTATGACTCGAATACAAATGCACTCAAAGTGTTAAAATTACAGTTTATAGATTCAACATCATCACAAATATGCAGTAAGTTGTGCACATTTAATAACACAAACGTTTTTCCATATATTTCACTAGCTTCCGAAACAAAATCTTTTAAGTAACCACGTACTTGAGCAATATGACGTAACGGATTGGGTTCACTCAAAAGTCTACATGAAACGACTAGCAACATTAAATGATTGTATACCTTATTTGATAATACTTTTTTGATTATAACTGGAGCAGCATATAGCAGGAAAAACTTGAATTCAACTGCTTTGTATTTTTGAAATTGATTTCTTGATCTCATATTTCTTGGGAATTCTATGGGGAATATCTTTATTAATCTGCAAGATTCTACGGCGCAATTCAGTTTTCAATGCTTCACTTATTCCCACTGGATTACTCGATGGTTTTAGTATATATTCTAGAATTCTCTTGACAACTCATAAGTACATTAAGTGCATTAGGTCCAAACTAAACTGATTGATCATATTGATTAGCGGATCTATATTACATAAAGCTGATGCACCATTGTGATGATTTGCATCAACAAAGTTTCTGAAATCTGCATCAGTTTTAAAGGATGCATCTGTTCCTAGAAACACGGTTACCTTTTGAAATTTTTTCCCAATATTCGACATCTTTCACATGCATTATATGCTGAGTGTCCTACTATGTTCTTAACAAAAGAACGTGCTGGACTGTCACATACAAAAAATTTGATTTTTACGTTAGAAAGCTTTGTTCCTATCAGTACTCCGTCTTTTTGCAACAAATTAACTTCTTTAATAAACTTTGTAACACCCCGTACAGGCTCCGCATAAAAATTATAAATTATATTTAAAACTAATTATCGTGGAACAAAATTTTAGATTATACAAGAGCATCTTAGGCTCCCCCACTCCAAATACGAAGCTACGCGCCACAGCTGACAGCTGAGCTCAAAGCAGCAGTACAACAGCAGCGCCACGAGCCAGCCAGCGGCAACAGCAGCAAGCAGCAAGAAAGCGGGGAGAGCGCGCAACACGCGCCTATATCTATATAGACCGAGTGGTGAGCGCAGCGGTGCAATTAAAATAAAAGAAGGAGTAGAGAGCGAGCGGCGGCGCGGCGTGCGCATTATATTATAAGTGTGTAAATGAGTTTTATATATAGGTGTGAATAAGTGTGTGCAAGTATGAATGTGATAGTTTTTCCGGCGGCTCGATTCTCGCTCTCTCCGTGGCCCATAAAAGGACCCGCACAACCCGTACTAGTTCACTAGCCGAAGCGCAACTTAAGCGCCAGCGCAACTAAAACGCCTAGTCCCTGCTCTTGAGCAAATTACGCCTTGAGAATATAAAAGACTTAGAATATTTTCGAATATTTCCCGAACTTATAAAATTTCTGTATCTCAAATACTTATAAATTTGTCGAGTCAAAACTGATAACGCAACTAACGCGTATCTGTCGAGAACTTAGTATCATCCTTGAATTTGAGCCCAAAAGAACCATTCGTTCACTTGGAATCCTACTCCCAGTAGAAAAATCCACAAAACATAGCACCGAGAGCCACAATGAGCCAGCAGGGATAATTAAGGTTTTAGCACGGTATTTAGCAAGTTAAAGGTATTTATACTAAATATCACTAAAAAAATTTCAAATTATTTACTTTGATTTTGTCATTTTTACTCATAATTCTTTTTTTTCAGGATTTAAAGGTGTTGTGTCCCCTTAATTTTCTTTTTCTAGAAATAAAGATAAAAAAAATTAACTTTTAAAAAAGTAAAAGGTTAGGCGAAATTTAATAAACTTGACTTTGTTAGATTGATCTCAGTTCTTTTTTATCTGTAATTTTGTTGCGGAATATATCAAACTCGCCTAACCTTTTACTTTTTTAAAAATTAATTTTTTAGAGATTTCAATCCTTTTTAGTACATTTTTTTGAGAATTTCATATTCGACGTCGTAACAATAAAATATAAGCATCTTTAGCATCTTTCGACCACAGCTTTTATGTAACATTTTTATCACCAACATGAAATCACTGATTGTTTTGATATACACTATCCAGACCTCGTCATCGGCCACCCCGTACACCTAGACGCCGTCCTCGTATAATTTATTTACCTAGACACCAAAAACCACGGAGCGCTCCAAATAGACCTCGTCATCAGTTACCCTGTACACCTAGACACCGCCCTTGAATGATTTTTACACCTGGACACCGAAAACAACCTGAATCTTGTCATCGGCTACCCTGGCAAGCTAGTTACTGTTACTGCTCCGGATCGCAGAACTATAAACTTTTAATTTAATACGACGCCGCAGTAATATTTTTTTGTATGTAACACCGCAATTATATGAGAAATGTGATGATATGTAAAAAAGGTGAAAAAGCAATTCCCTATCATTTTTGATGCGCAGCTAACGTCACCGTCCTTTTACACTGGAGGCGGCTAACTTCACCGTCCTTTCACACTGGAGAAAAAGATAATGATTTGAGCTAATCGTATACAAGATTGTTTATATTATATAAATGACAGCGTTTTTTTTTTTGACAATTTCTATTAAAAATTACTGATTAGCACACGAATGTGATAATATATCAAAATCACTTAGAAACAATTATGGGCAGTATCGTTTTTCTTAAATGTAAAATCTCGGATACCAATATAGAAGTAAATAGTGTCGCGGGTGCCAAAGCTTCGTCTGCTTCTCAAACTCGCCTTTGTGGAGCCACCGCGCCACTTGATAGTTTCGGTTTTGTGGCTGACTAGTTTTAGGCTTGCCTCTCCTAGCCATTCGTGCATTTGATGAATAGACTTCTCAGCTATGTCTTTTACTTTTTTTTTGTGCTTCGCTACCACCACTACTGAAATATCGTCATCAAAGCCCACCAGTGTTGCTCCTTTCGACAGTTCCAGTCTTAGTACCCTATCGTACATGATGTTTCAAATCGGTGGGGTATTCTTCCAAATATACAAAGGCTCCATAACGAAATCGTGTTTTCATTTGTAGAATATTACTAGCTTCAGATGACATTAATTCTGTCTTTAATGCATAGATTTGTTTGACGCAATCATAAAGAGAGTTCCAACTCATTTCCACTGGTCGCTTTAATGATACTTTCAAAAAGTTAGTTATTGTTTCGCATTTTTTCGGAGAACTCTCAAACATTTCCAAATCTCCTCGCATTTGTTAATAGAATTTTCATAAAAATGTTTTCCGAAAACATTAACAGTGTCCCACACAGGCACCGCCAGACGGCGCAACACTCCACAGCACTGCCGGACGGCCTGATAGGCACCGACGTTTCGATTTTGATTCGATTTTTCTAAAACAACTTAGATCACGAAATGATAACTCACATGGAATTTTAAAATTTTTCAAATAGTATATCGTGTATCAACTTGATACATAATATATTTAAATCCCTTGATAAAATATTGTGTATTAACTTGATACACAATATTTTATCAAGGGCGTTAAATCGGCTTTTTTAGATCGAATGAGATTTTTCATTTCTTTTAATTATAAATTATAATTATAAGCCATATAATTGATAATTAAAATTTAAATTATTAATTATAGGATATATAATTGATAATTAAAAGATATAATTATCAATTATAGGCCATATAATTGATAATTAAAAGATTTAATTATCAATTATAGGCCACATAATTGATAACTAAAAGTTAGAATTATTAATTATTGAATTAATCAAATTAAAAAAGTAATTAATTAGTTACAACCCTGGGAATATTCACTTTTCTAGACATGAATTGTACAAGTCTATGAAGACTTCTGTGTGGGTGTGAATAGCATGCTTCAATGCAATATTGGGAATGCCATTCATCCCTGGGGCCTTGTTGTTTCCTTCTCTTCTGCAGGCGGCTAATAGTTTCTTAATCGTAATCGGCAGAATAGTCTCTTCCTTCATGCCTCTTTCAATGACAATTGGTTATTCCAGTTGACTGGGGAACAGTGTGGTCACTACTCGATGTAATAGTTCCGGGCATTTTGAAGGGGCATGGAGCTTCCTTTAATCTTCTTCATTACTATTGTATATGGTCAACCCCAAGGGTCGTTCAATCCCCTCATGTAACTCCTTAAGACACCGTCTTTTGTTTTCGCAGATTGTCCTCTTTAAACTCCTATTAGCATCCTACATTTCTTGCTCGGAGGTATCTAATATTTCCTGGCCTCTTCCAGTTTAATAGGCGGCTACGCTACTAGTGCGAACTCCACAAAGAGGAGTGACGCTTTCGAGGGCATATAGACGGTCCAGATCCAGGCCTAGGCACCTCGTCCCCCGCATCAGATCGCGTCTGAGTCAACCAATACTTCTCAGTGCTAATTCGGCACATGTCGAAGACAGACCCTCAAGCTCTCCGGGACCTGCGGGCTGAGTGCGATCACGTGCACTTACTGCTCGCCAAGTCCAACCCAGCGCTCGCTCTAGAGCGCCGCCAGCGTCGGAGTCCTCCAATAGCCGACGGCGCCATCCAGACCAGCACCAGTGCGCCAGGACAGCAGCGCACAGACGGATCTTCCGCTCCTCGCCGCTCCAGCGCCTTAGCCGAGGCCAGACAACCCGGAGTCGTCATCCGACGTGCTGAACGCCAAGTGGCCCGAACACCTGGAGCTGGTGGACATACTAGCGCGGTCCTCGGCTCATCCGGACCTCAGAGCGCTTCTTCCGCGCTTCCGGACAACCCCGACTCCAGTAGCTGCAAATCCGCCAACAATGCTGCAGATTATCAGCCGCAAGATAGCGGCAAAGCAAGCTGCTCAGCAGGGACACGCAAGACCGCCTACATCTCTCCGAGGAAAAGGAAGCAGGCAGGGAAGCCGTCTCCGACAAAGTAGAGACCGACTGCTCCCAGGCCACTGGGACAGCGTCGGAAGCCGAGGATAATCTTTAACCTGATCCTCGAGACCCCGCTGCTACTTCCACCAGGAAAAACGGTGGCTTGCACCCCTCTCTCCCGGGTGCTCCTGGTCGAGGAGAAGACTCTTCCGGAGCCTACGGCTACGGTGACGGTTAATCCTGCAACCTCCGACTAAAGCGCTCCGCGCCTCTTAGTTATTTTTGAGTGGACCGATCCCTATTTGAGATTGGCCCTGTAACAAACTCAAACACAAAAACTCCTCGGAGTCTCCCTCTCTTTTCCCTCTTGCAAGCTGGGTGGTGTAGCCTTTACTGGGTTGGGTGGTCCTCCCTCGTCCAGACTCGATTCAAGTGTCGACCTAGAGAGTGTCCGCTCTCTGGGCAACGAAAAAGCTAAAAATAAGGAGCCTCGGCAGGTGTCACTGACTGCCTGCCCTCTCGTCATTTACTCTGCCTGTCTGAGATAAGGCCCTTCTCCACTTCGCTCTCCAAAAAGCGAACTCCGCCATGCCAGCGGCTGCGTGGCGCAACGAACTTGCGCACACGCCTCCCTCTACTCAGCCTTTTCAGGCCACCCCATTACACCCGCTTACATCACTCTACTCTTTGGCCGAATAAGGAGACCTCAACGCGACGATGAGCATTCGCCTATCCGCCACCCAGGGGACGCGGCCACATACGGGGTATTGGCATCCCCGCGGTATGTGTTTGTGTCTGTATATGAGTGTGCGTGTTTGAGTGACTGTATACCGTAATATTTTTTTTGTAGAATTTGTTATATACATATATCTATTGCTTTACATAAATAACAATTATGCATAGACAATGCGATATTTCTTAAACGATTGCACTTTTATATTTTTCAGGATCTATTTTACTCACGAAAGAACTACAAACGTCCGGAACTGCAAATGTCTCCACATCATGCCTTCGAAGTGGAAGTAACGTTACTAGACACTTTCTTTCCTGGTATGTCAATCTTGGTATATCCTAAAAGTTTTTTTTACATAAGCTTACTTATCACTCGGCAATTTCCAAGAGCTTAAAACGTTTTGCGGTCGATCGACTAGGTGCCAAGGTTTTGAACTAATTCCTAAAAAATATATTGCCTAAGCCATGTAAAATTGTCCAATCCTTACTTATGAACTCTTTGAGGTAGTGCTATCGGTACTGCAGCAGTAAACTAGCGTACACTTTATTTTTTACTTATTTATTTTATATTCAATTAAATATTATTAAAATTATCATGTACGTACGGATGTATGTACGGAAACAGACCTAATGTCAATGATTAATTGCAAGGTTACAGTTCTAACCATAAAAAAACAATATTAAAGTGCTGCTTTGACTTCTTTTTTAAACTTAAATTCAAAATTTGTATTTACACTCATTTAGATATCTATACCATAATAATGCAATTTAGATTAGCCAAAAACATTGCAAAGGACGGTTTAGCCGTTTTTTACTTCCAATGTTAATTTAAATCGACTTCAAAGCTTATTAAAAAAAGTACTGTTAAGTCTATGGTACTAACAAGGGGAGACTATTTAGTGAGTGTTGTTTCTGAACATTTGAGCTGCAAAGGGACATAAGACCATTATTATATGCAAATTTGTAAAGTGATCTTGGCCTGTCGCAAGGTTGCTGCATGAACGTCTACATAACATATAATTAGAAGTTATCATATACAAAACCGTATACACATCACACTTTGTTAAGAAAAATGAATCTCATTAAAGTAAAGATAGATATAGTGGATCCTGCTACTGGAAGACATTAGTATTATATATATATATATATATATATATATATATATATAATACTAATGTCTTCCTGTAGACTACTAAGAGAGGAAACGGGCAATTTCTAACGAGGGTGATATTTGCTTGAATCTCACCCGAGGTAGAAATTGCCCTCCCCCTTGTTATACACTGTACTTTTTTTGGCAAGTGCCTGTAAAGACCCGTTTTCATGCATATAAAGTGAATGGTAAGTTGCGCATTATGACATAAGCCACTCTCTTTCAAAATTTTTTTAAATTTTTCAAATATTTGCTTCATTTTTTGAGTAGCGGGAGGGAATAACCATTTCCTCCAGCTGCGGCGGGAGGAAATGATTCTCTCTCGCACGCTCAAAATGAACAGCTTGCCATTCACTTTAAATGCATGGAAACGGGTCTTTTTCATGTACGTGTTATGAAAAATACTTTTTATCTCGTTTCTCTTAATTGAGAAGGATGTGGATATTCTGCACCAGTGAGATGTGCACAAAGAAACCATCTCTAAAAAGCCGGTTGTACGGGCATAAATCGTGGCATTTCTGGCCCAACAGTGTTTGGAATTTAAGCTGGTTTCCGCGGTCCCCGGCCAGCCAGCGCAACTTTTATGTTTGGTGCAGTAGCATCTCGAAGATCGTTATTTCGTTCGTAAGTTTACCCTGTACAAGGCCGGAGAAAGCAATTTTGCGCTGCTGGCGCTTGATTTGGAGAACATGGAGGCTAACCTCTCTTGATTTAAAGGCTATAGCCGGGTTACTATGGTGAAATGGCCCCCTTGGAAAATGTATATATGTTATATACCATTCGATGGGGGATAAAAAAAAACTCCCATAGCCAAATTTTTAGCTCTCTGCCTAGTGCGCATGCGCAGTAACGTCGATAAACGTGTTTTTTTGATTTTATTTTTTTCTGAAGTCCCTATAGGATAAAAATTTTTTTAAAAATTCACATTGGTGTATTTTTATGTCATGAATAACTGCAATTTTTTTGGGATTACATAACCTCAAATATCGGATCTAAAAAAATTATTAAAGTTTTCAATCGATATTTTGACCCCCTTGTTTTTGAGGTGCAACTTTTTAAGTAGACTTTTTTTGTGTACTTTTTCCCGTTCTTTACGATGGCACTAACGCTTTTTCCTTAAAAATGGTGGCACAACTCGATTTGAGCCAAAAACTGATTTTTTTGCCATTTTTTCACGTTTTCAGCTGGTTATGTTACAATTTAGTTACTAAAGTGACTCCTTTTGAGTAGTTTTGCATATCTTCCCATGAAAACATAATCAAATGAAATATTTTGTTCGCTCCAAGCCGTATTTTTTATATTATCTTACGTTTTCAATGATGGTCTTATCAGAATTTGAGGTAATAAAGGGTTTCTCTCTATATATAAAAAGAATATCGCCGCTGTCAGTGTCTGCTTTTCTCTTTAACCTAAAAATGCCCTCATTTGAGTGATTTAACGCCGAAAAAGGCCATTTTTGGTACCATGTAACCCAAAACTAACCTAAAAATGTCATAATGCAAGGGTTTTCACGCAAAAAAGCCTGTTTTTAGCTAAACATAGCCTTGAAATCGATCGTTTGAGGGTACTTTTGGCGTCTTGTGGTCTTAAAAAGGCCATATTTGGCTTATCTGCCTCTACTTAATTGATTATTCAAAATCTATTGACAGTAATAATTATCAGCTAAAAAGGAATTGAAGTTAAGTATGTTCAATTCGTACAAAGTATAATTTATTATCTTCATAGGCTATTTAAAATAAATTATGGAACGTATACAAGTAGCTTTTTAAAAATAACGAATGTTCACAATAGAAAAAATGATTCACTCATCATTGTCACTATCTTCATCAATACACACTTCAATTTGATCATTAAGAAACATTTTAGACAGAATTTCAGCTGGTCGTATGATTTTTGATAAATATCTTCCATGTGAAAGATAATAGATTATGGCAGCAATATGCGCACAACATCCTATAGTACGGTTACCGTTAGCACAATCACAACAGTGTCTTAAGATGCTAGAATAACCAATACCATTTGGTTTATACTCAACGAAACATTTGTATTGTTTTCTGTTAATATGCCTGGATTGAACTTCAAGTTTGAGAATATTGTTAGTCTCTTTTGAATATCCAATCTTCAAATTATTATCTGCGTCAAGCATTTCCGCTAAGTAAGATATTGTCTGTTTAAGCTGATATGTTCCTGTAAACAGAATTTTCAAATCTTTTATTGTTAATTCAGGAAAGTCTGGTAAATCATCCGAAGTTATTATTTTAAATGGTAGTTTCCGACGACTCCATCTTTTGTCTGCTACTAAAACTGCTAATGTATTTTCAACATTTTTTCTAGATTGCATAGCACTAAATATTTCATCTTGCATGTCTTCATCAGAATCTAGGCGTTTGCCAAACAAGTTATTTAAGTAGCAAGAAATTTTACAATAAGATCCAGTATTTTTCACCATTTTATTATCAAGTTTGTGATCTAATAACCTATATTTTTTCTTTTGAACTCCGTGCACTGCTTCAACAACCCATCGCAGTTTTGTCGTGAATCTTGTTTCATTTGATTCTTGCGTAGAAAGTTGAGATTTTGAACCTTTGAGTGCAGACATCAAAACAATATAACCCATATTTTCTAATTTTTGTTTAATGTCCCTGAAACCTCTATCCAGTATAAAAATGTCCCCTTGGCGAAGAAGTTTCTGTAAAATATTCTGCTTCTCTTCCAATATTTCAATCAGTATTGTAGCATCATTTTTATTTGCAAGATATGGACCTAACTGGTCAACAACATAACCATTAGTAGTACATATAGTAAATGGTTTAGTCAGAGGAACTTTTTTTTGGCCTGAATAAGATTTTCTTTGGTACTCGTTATTAGAGTTTTTTTCATGCCTTATATAAGTACCATCAGCAATCAAAATAAGTTGTTTACCAGGATGTAATTTCTTTGCCATATTAGAAGTTTGATTTTCAATCAATTCATTTCTGTCTACATTTTCTAATCCAAAGTGTTTTGGTAGTAAATCTTTTTCGAAAGATAATAATACTGATTGACAAAAACGAGATACTTGTTGTTCGCTTTCAATGTCAAATATTGTAGAGATGAGCGAGTTAGAATTCCCAGAGCGCATTTTGAATAAAAATATGACAATGGCTTGTGTCGCTGTCCTTACACAGGAATTCTTCAGAGAAGTGAGTTGATCTTTAAGATAATTAATATTTTTCCACGTTAATCCCGTAAAAACTTTCAATTTTTTTTCAGGCATGGAAAATTCAGCTACTGTATCTAATAAAGTTTCGTCTGCTTTCATTGATAATTGACTCAAAAATTGTAGTAATTCATCAATATATACCGTACTTGTAGTGGAAAAAATATTAATTTTATTTAGTTCATCTTCATAAAATCTTTTTTTAATTAAATGTGTGCAACAGCATCTATTGCCATGTGGAATAAAAACATTCATTTTACTATAAACTTGAATTCGGGCCTCTAAAGGAACTAATATATTATTAGTCTGTTTTTGGTACCCACAAACAAAGCAATATTTATGTGTCGCAATCGTCCTTTGAATAAGTAATTCCGTGGTTGCTCGTACTTTTTGTTCCTTTATTGTGTATACAGATGATTGTGTACTTTCCTGAGATGATGAAGTGACAGTTAGCTGAGAAAATGATTCAGAAACATTTGAATCTTGAGACGAAGCAGTTGCTGGAACATTAACCTTTTTAGGTTTAGAGCTTGATATGTATTTGGCTAATCGCTTTCTACATGAATCACAAATTACATCATGGATGTAAATATCTTTATTTGATAATTGTTTAGCATATTCGATTTCCTTTTCTCGACCAATTGATTTTCTAATATAAATATTACACATGGCACATCTTCGATCATCGCGTTTCCTGATGTTATCTGACTCTTCATTACTATTAGATGCCATATTTATTTAACCATTAGACAAGAAGATCACTTCTGAAATAATAAAATATAAATATTTTACAATACATTTAAAAATGCTGTTAGTTAGTTTTTAAAAATCTAAAAAAATTGTTTGCCTTTTTTTAAATTAAAAACTAGAATGAATAATAAATATTACAAAAATATTATAATCTAAGTTCTTGTATAATCCAGTTTTCTCAGTAGCTTTACATGAAAAGTAAAAAAATAATATTGCCTAGTAAAAGTGAAATAAGTTGTATTTCATTTATAAGTTTTTTAAGCAAATAATTTTTTTTTGTCATAAAAACTGTATTGAAGTGCTTGCACCTAGTGATTTTATAAAATCAACAAACCTATGAAATTATTATATTCAATTTGTTTTTTTGTAAAAATATGTTCTTGTATCTAGACATGAATAATAGTGTATTTTAAAATAAATAAATAATGTTGTTTTTAATGATGTTTCATATACGTATGTGTTTAAAGCATAGGTTAGCTTGTGTTTACTTTATTCATTTTACATTTTTTTAACTTAAAAGTTAATTGACAATTAATAAGTTCGCATCCTATTAGTTCTATTTTTCATTTTTATTATTTCTCATGTATTGTTTTTATGTAAAACCAAATATTTTTTCTCATCTCATAATAATTAACTATAGTAAAAATCACATCATATATAGTCATATGCAGATATTTATGTGCATTTTTTATTAATTTGACAGTATTTTATACATAAACAAATTAATTATTGTTCAAGACTTTCTATATTTTATCAATTTAATCATACTTGTATAATTAATATACCGCATTACAACAAAACATGCAACTCATCAATCGTCAAATCCGTTTCTAGCAAAAGTTTATTGTCATATTTTATTCAAATGTTTTTCCTTCTTAATTTTATTTAGTTAATAGTTTCAACAACTTTATGTTTAACTAATTTCTCATTTTACTTTATGTGATTAGCCTAAATTGGTTAAGTTAAATAGATAAAGACTCGTTCCCCTTACATGCATTGTACGTATATCTATATCTATAGGATTGAAAATTCATTTTTATTAATTACTTTTTTGTTAGCTTATTGATTTAAAATCTGATTGCTATTTTTGTTTTAGGATAAGATCGGATCTTTATGCGAGTACTAAAACAGTTTATAATTTAATGTTGGTTTAAACTTTTGATTTTATGCAAGAATTTAATAACGTACACAACATGTTTTTCTTATTTAGCGTATAAAAAGGTCTAATAATTATCTGTTATTATTATTACATTATTATATTATATTATTATATTATTATATCATATTATTATATCATATTATATCATATTATTATATTACTATATTATCTGTCATTATTTTTGATACAATTACTCTTAATACTACAGAATTTATAATAAAAATTTTATTTTTCTACCCATTAATAAGTCTTACTCTGCATATACCGGTAAAATACAAGTGTATTTATTATAAATACATGGGAGATTTTTTATTTATCAGTAGCTTGGTTACAGTATTTTTTTCAAAACTCAAAGTGTCGGCATAAAAATAACATTTTAGATATTAATAATAGGTTTTGATTTTAAAGAAGTTATTTAACAAAATATTAATTTATTGTGTAATATGTATTAGAAATACATATAACCCTAATATCAAAGCATATAATCTGTGATGTCAAAACTTTAGAAAAACTTTGTTAAATCTTCATTTTTTTAAAAGATATGTAAAATATATAGTACTCACTTTAAATATACAAGATTGTTAGTTTTGAAGTAAACAGCAGAAAGATTTAAAGTAGCCGCGTCAGCCTTCGGTTCCAACTAACTCCAATGTATTTGAAAATAAATACTTAACTACTTTATTATTTTTTCTAGTATTGCTATCAATTATCAGTCAAAAGCCGAAATAGTAAAAAGAAAAATCGAAACAATTTTTATTTGCTAGATTTTAATTTACTTTAAAAGTTATAAACTTATACTAACAGCGTTTTCACCATTCACTTGTATTAGTATATTATGGAGAAAGTACAATTGAGTCCGTCGTCCCGTACCGACCTCGGGACATACCGTCTGAAATAAGCTGTTTTTACGGGATTGGCTAATTCTGTACCGTCGATTGGGTTATCGAACAGAATTAGCCAATAATATAAAAGTGACTTATTTCAGACGGTATGTCCCGGGGTCGGTACGGGACGGGACGGGACGTATTGTACTTTCTCCCTTATATAGACAATTGTAAGAAAAAAAAAATTAGTTTTGAAAAAAACAATGTTGGCCATTGGTTTGCGCATCGTTTAATTAATTAAGAAATCAAAATACTTTATTTGTTTATGCTCCTGATAATTCTTAATTTTATGATTGACCATTCACTACGCAGATCGTCTGCATTGCAGCCGCCGCGTCAACCGCGCGGCCAAGCATAACCTTTTATTATAAATAAAAATAAACAATAAACAAAAAAGTGCGACAGAGACAATACTTTCGACCAATCACAGAACGTTTAAAAAGAACATAACATTAGCCATCAGTTTTATAATAAGGTGATATCACAATTCTGATAAGACCATCATTGAAAACGTAAGATAATATAAAAAATACGGCTTGGAGCGAACAAAATATTTCATTTGATTATGGTTTCATGGGAAGATATGCAAAACTACTCAAAAGGAGTCACTTTAGTAACTAAATTGTAACATAACCAGCTAAAAACGTGAAAAAATGGCAAAAAAATCAGTTTTTGGCTCAAATCGAGTTGTGCCACCATTTTTAAGGAAAAAACGTTAGTGCCATCGTAAAGAACGGGAAAAAGTACACAAAAAAAGTCTACTTAAAAAGTTGCACCTCAAAAACAAGGGGGTCAAAATATCGATTGAAAACTTTAATAATTTTTTTAGATCCGATATTTGAGGTTATGTAATCCCAAAAAAATTGCAGTTATTCATGACATAAAAATACACCAATGTGAATTTTTAAAAAAATTTTTATCCTATAGGGACTTCAGAAAAAAATAAAATCAAAAAAACACGTTTATCGACGTTACTGCGCATGCGCACTAGGCAGAGAGCTAAAAATTTGGCTATGGGAGTTTTTTTTTATCCCCCATCGAATGGTATATAACATATATACATTTTCCAAGGAGGCCATTTCACCATAGTAACCCGGCTATAGCCTTTAAGGGGAAAAAACACCTTTAAATCCTGAAAAAAAGTATTATGAGTAAAAATGACAAAATTAAAGTAAATAATTTGAAATTTTTTTAGTGATATTTAGTATAAATACCTTTAACTTTACCGTGCTAAAACCTTAATTATCCCTGCTGGTCCATTGTGGTACTCGGTGCTATGTTTTGTGAATTTTTTTACTGGCCGTAGGATTCCAAGTGAACGAATGGTTCTTTTAGGCTTAAATTCAAGGAGGATACTAGCGGAAAAAAAGAAAAATTTAGTATTTTCATCGCCTAACCATGTCTAAGCATTCAAACTAAAATCCCTGCATTCATACGAAAACTACATGTGTACAAAGTATTCTCCTTGAATTGGAGCCCAAAAGAACTTGGAATCCTACGGACAGTGACAAAATTCACAAAACATTGCACCGAGTGCCACAATGGGCCAGCAGGGATAATTAAGGTTTTAGCACGGTGAATTTAAAGGTATTTATACTAAATATCACTCAAAATATTTTCAAATGATTTACTGCAATTTTTTCATTTTTACTCATAATTCTATTTTTCAAGATTTAAAGGTGTTGTGTCCCCTTAAGCGTGAATGAGTTGAATGCGGGAGATACTTTGCTGGCACTTGCTTTGCCACTCTTGAATTAAATGATAAAATATAAAATTATAAGTACATGTAACCTAAATAAATAACAAATAGTGACTAGAAAAAGTTAAAATAAGAAACGATAACGTAAGACAAAATTAAATCAAAATATATAAAATTACATTACATAGAAATTGCAAACTATAGGCTGTACAATATCAAATAAAAATTTTAAACATTCGCTTTTCAAACCCGCAAAAACAGATCAGCAAAATCCGGCGTCAGTCGACGCGCAGTATTCGAGCAGGCGATACCTAAAACTATTCATCTTCCGCTTCTCCCTCAGTTTATGAGGTAGGTCATTCCACATTCGTGCTATGCCTATTTTAAACGAGTTCCTGTAACACTCTGTGTTTGCATGGTTGATCATTAGGTCGCGTTTGCTGGCTCTCTTGCTTCCGGCCTATCCCTATCTCTCAAGGTACACAGATCCTTTAGGTACAAGAGGGTATCTGAGCGAAGCATATCGACAGTAGAGAAAGAGAGATATACCTGATCCTACTCTGGAACGATATGAAGATGTATTTCCTCTATACTGAGGTAATATGCTCGTAGATTTGTATGCCCTCCACAAAGCGTAGGGTAGCATTCAAACAACGCTTGAGCTTCGTTGTTTGCTCCTTTGACATCCCGAGGAACAGCGACCCACAGTAATCGAAGTAAGGGGAAAAAACCAGTGAAAGTTTGATGTTCCTTGGAAGAAAATAGCCGCTCTTGCGACGTCTTGACAAAGAAGCAAAGCAAATTCTAGCGGTAACCACGCATTGCTGTTTCGAAGTAAAAGTGCTGTCCGAGATCACTCCAAGCAGTTATCCCGAGTCGCTATGGTCGTGGCGCAATGATATAGCAGGGAGGTTTAGAGCGGCCATCTTGCTGTCAAACTCCTGAGTACCAAACCAGATTGCTTCCACCTTTCGGGCGTTAATTTTAAGCACGTTATTCGCTGCCTATTGCGGCACTGACTCCAGGACTCCATTTACGGTAGTGACTATCGTGCTAGCATTCAAGATCTTGCCACAGACATAAAAGCACGCATACGCTCGGGAGATCGTGATTGAAGAGCTTAAACAATAGTGATCTAAGGAGAGAGCCTTGCGGGACCCCGCAACAACTTTGCATGGGCGTGGATGCGTCGCCCGAGGAGTTTTCGACCACCTAGACTGCAAGTGTTCACCTCTAGGAAAAGCGACTATGTGAGTTTTATCGGTAAGATAGGATGTCGCCCACTCACAAACTCTGCCGGAGGAACCCAGAGATCGTAGCTTGTTTACCAGAACTGGGATCTATATAAGATCGAAGACACTAGAGAAATCAATTCCGATTGCTAGCGTAATGCACCGATCATTGATAGCCTCTCTGAAATCGTCTACTGCGCAAATAAGTGCAGTGTTGGTGCTGTAACCCCTTCTAAAGCCCGACTGAAACGTGACAATTTGTTATCCTTGACGAATATGAAGATTAGCTGAAGACCCACTGATTCCAGAATCTTCGAGAGAGTAGGGATGATACTAATTAGTCGATAGTCGACAACAGAAACAATCACCTTTAATTTTTCGGTTGCGCCTCTACGCTTGTTCAACCTATCTTTTACGTAATGAAATCTCGCATTCTTTAGTAGCAAAAGGTAGCCGTTTTGATCGAGTTCCAAATGCGCCTATAACGAGATTTAATCAGCGCTCCACCTCCATCTTTTACTGCGCTCCAGGCCTGGTTTCGTTCTTTGAGAAGGTTACGTATAACTGGAGTTATCCACGGGGTACCTTGTTTTCTTTGAGAAAGGTTTGGTACGGAGTATGCCTGTCATGAGCACTCGTGATGGTCTGCGTGAATAATTCTACCTTGGTATTAACGTTCTTAGCCTGGTACAAGGTGCTCAAATCAACCGCAGCACGATCGAAAATAAGGTTATTTACTTTAAACGCCTTGTAATTTCTACAAGTAATCCGATGAGGCTTCTCCCGAGGAGCAGTAAATATTAAGAATGCGAGTAAAACATCGTTCTTCGAGATACTGGGAATAAACATCTGACTAAACGAAGCAAGAAGTAATCTGTTTGAGATGCATATATAATCAATGGTGGAATGAATGCGTTTGGTCATTCGTATGATGCGTGGGAATAAAGGGCAGCGGCAGAAAGTTGCAGGTAATGAGAGAGTCCTTGAGTACCTGACGCGCCGACGAATTGCAATGCATTCTATGTTGAAGTCACCCATCAGGACAATGAATTCATACGTTCTCCTACAATTAAAAATTGCCTCATCAGCGTCAGATCAATAACCGGCCTTAGGGGGGCTACATACCGTGCCACACAAGATTTTGACGTAAGAGAAAGACAGCTCCAAGAAAAGAAATTCAGGCCTTTTGTTCGTGTAGACTGCGGATCGTACGAAGCGGAAGATTTCCCTAACCTTAATGGGCTCATGCCCATTACATAGCTACTCTCCCACACTCTTTTCCTAACTGGCATGGTCTACCCGATTAAGGTTGAAGTGCGGTATCTCAACCAGACTCTTAAGGTAGTTCATTCGGTCAAAAGAGTAGTTTTAGAATTTGGAATTCAAGCATTAATTGCTCGGATATTAATTAAAGAAAAGCATTAATAATTACTCTTATTTTTTTTTTATTTTTGTCCGATCTTAACGAAACAAGGCTCATTTTGTTCGTTTAGAAATTTCGGGGGTGGGGGGGGGGGGGTAACGGTAGGAAAATTTAAGATACGATTTACCAGAACGGCGCTAGATCAGTTTGTTTAAGAAAATCACTCAAATTTTAATTTTACCGAGTGAACTACCTTAAAGACAATTTGAGAGTAGATAAAAATGATACTTTTTTTAAACAATGGGTTTCAAATTTTAGTGATGAAATATTTTCATATAATTTTATAAGTAGCAATGTAGTGGTTGAAATACCATAAGAAATTATAACCACTAACAATATTATTGAGGAAATTTATGGTATTTACTTTAATAAACAAAATATTAATAGAAAAATAATTTTATCTTCAAAAATTATAGATGTTTTGAGTATTAATAATGAAAGTTTATCTAAAATGGAAGATGAAGTAAAAGAATATATAAGTATAGATTCATTACATAATGATAACAATCAAAATTTAGTAAATAATTTACTAATTAAATTTATAAATTCATTAACACTAAAGGGCTTTCCACCACATAAATTAAAATTAAATAAAGAAGCAATTTTTATATTACTAAGAAATATAAATTTAAATGAAGAACTTTGTAACGGGACAAGATTAAAATTTAATAAAATGTTACAATATTGTATTTTCGCAGAAATAATTATTTGAAGTAAAATGGGAAATAACGTATTACATTGAGTTGTCCCGGTCTAAAGAAGATATTCCTTTTAATATGTCAAGATGTCAATTTCCAGTGCAATTAAGATTTGCAATGACGATAAATAAATTTTTAGGTCAAACATTCGACACTGTTAGAGTATCTATTATTCCGTCTCCGGTTTTCAGACATGGTCAATTTATGTTGTAGCCCTATCAAGGGTAAGATCAAAATTAAATCTAAAAATTTTACTAACACAATATTCATCAACAGTAAAAAACAAAAAAGATAAAATGCCAAATTATATACTAAAAACGTTGTTTTTAATGAAATATCATAAATGTATATATGTCAAAATAATATTTTATCATTTTAGTATAGTTTGTGATGTGAACAGCACCGAACAAACTATACACATAAAAATCATACACAAACATATTTTTCTACACGGAGATATACTATACCGATATTCCCTACACCGATTTTTTATTATTTTACTACGCTGCAAAACTCTACATAATCACATAACCTATTGTCAGATCATTTTTACAACAATAGGTTACAAGCTTGTGTAGGGTTTCGCAGTGTAGTAAAATAATAAGAAATTGGTGTAGAGACTATCCGTGTAGAAAATATCAGCGTAGAATTTTTTCGTGTAGGAAAATAGGTTTGTGTACGGTATTTATGTGTACAGTTTTTTCGGTATCGTGATGTGATGCGATAAGATAAGATACAAAAATACTTTTTTCAATATGTACTATTATGAAATATTTAAATTAATTTTCATAATAATTCAGTAAATCTGTACATAATTCTGTTTGATTATTATTATTATAAATAACAATTGAAAATGATGTAACAGATAATTAAAGTGTAGAAAAAGCAACAAAAAATATATATTATTACGACAAAATAATAATTAAACATTACATACTACAATGATATATTGGAATATATCATTGTAGTATATGTGTGTGTGTATATATATATAGCATATATTACACAAACATATATATATATATATATATATATATATATATATTATATTGTCTAGTTGTCTTTATCTAGTTTTTCTTGCATCGTTTACAAACGTGCATCAGTGTTCTTTAGAAAGGACAGAGGCACACGCCGTAGCAGAGTACGTCCGGCCTTGTGTAAATATAAACATAGCCTAAAACAGTGGTGTTTCGGAGCTGCGAGGTGCGCACAAACTTTCGCGAATCTGTCTATTGTGCGTGATTGTGCATGATCGTGCGTTTATCGAAATTCAAAGAACCTTCGCGCTACCGCTAGTGTTCCTCTTAACAAAATGAATGTGTCTAATACTTAGGCACCGAACACCTGCCAAGACTCGATGCAAGCACTCGCGTGGATCATCACAAACACAACGTGTGAATCCAGAGAATACACAAGAGCGTGCTCTACATCAGTGAATATCTTGTGACCCTTGGTTCATATCGGTGGACTGGAAACTGGGCACCGACCAATCGCTTCAGGACATGCAGGACTGCCACAACAGAGAAGAGCGAGATCTACACCTCGATCCACGGAAAATCTATGAGCTCATCTTCAACTTCACGAGCTTTCACCGCTCGAGCTCGACGACGACCCCGTCCCCTGCAATGCCGACTTCCACATCTATGGTTGTTCGACTCGTACTTCAGCCTTTTCAACGGCAACTATATGCTCTCACCAAGACCTTATACCCTTGTTTCTTCGGAATTAGTCGACAATGAACGACAAGCGTTTAACGCGTTATTCGTTGATCGAATTTACACCCCGTTACAATATGATCAATATACAATATGAATCAATTACAATATGATGAACAATGAACGACAAGGTCTTCCTTTTTCTTGCGATACAGCGGTTTCGGTCAGCCCTCGCATATTAGTGCAGTAGAGTTCGATGAAATATTCTAATTGTTATTATTTAGGTGTAAATCTGTTAAATCATTTAAAAATTACAACATTTTTTTATTATAATCTAAAAGGAGCTTTGCTTTATTGTAAAAATCTTTAAATATATCCGTGAAAGTTTATAGCAAAGAAAAAATCTCAAGCCAAATTTAATAATTTGCAAAAATACTAAGTATTTTAGGAATCATATTGGCTTTACGTTTCTTTTTTTACCATAAACTTTTGCGTATGGATGAGGTGTTTTATTGAATTTCTCTGTTTTCATTAAAAAGGCGATAAATGTACATATTTGTGTGGGGAATGATCGTTAAGTAATTAATAAGTTGTTTTAAGTCAGTACACATGGTAGACTATAAGACGACGGGACGGCAAGTGTGCATTAAAATAATATTTCTGAAAATTGTAACCTTTTCTTTAATAACCATTAGTCTGCTGAACTTCAATGCTTGATGCTTGACATATGTAAAATTGATTTCACCACATTCATTAACGTATATTCATGCCCTGGTAGAAATGCTCACCAACGGTAAACTGTTGGTTAAAGTGACGTTCTTAGCTGGTTCTTCGGTAACAATAACCGCTTGATTAAGATAAATTAAAAAATGTGTTACTTACGATAGTTATAATATTAGCAGTGTTATTATTATTATCCACATTGGTTGAAATCCACAAAAGCTTGAATTTAATTGGTCTGAAGTAAATACTGTATATTATACTGTAAATTTACTTAAGAAAACTATCTTCTTGTAGACGGTGTCTAGGTGCTAGGATGACCCCCATGTCGACGCGACGTCGTCTACAAGGGAGAGTACCACTTAAACATAAAATATACCGAAAATAACTTTTAACTTCATAGACTTCATAGATGTTCAGGTCAACGTGACATCATCAACAAAGAAGAGCACCGCTAAAATATGAAATATACCGAAAAATACTTTTGAATTCTTGTAGACGATGTCCAGGTGTCAAGATGACCCCCGGGTCAACGCGACATCGTTTACAAGGTAGAGCACCACTCAAACATGAAATATACCGAAAAATACTCCTGACTTCCTGTAGACAATGTCCAGGTGTCAGGATGACTCCCGGATCAACGCGACATCATCTAAAGAGAAGAGTGTCACATAAACATAAAGTATACCAAAAAAATGTGGCTGTCTTGGGGACAGCTGATAGAAGTAAATACTTAAATATATGGTGTGGAATTTTGGAAAATTTTGAATAGTTTCGTTGCCAGAGAATAAAACGTATACGAAGTGAGAAATGTACTAAGTAGTCTTCGCAGCGGGACTGCAAATGTACTTTATAGTCTTCGACGCAAGAGTTCAAAATATATATACTATAGTCTTCGCAGCAAAACTGAAATGAATTAGTCTTCGACGCAAATTCAAATGCGTCTTCTTTGAGTGCAAAATACTAATCTACAAGGATACATTTAATTGCGACTTTTTTGATAAATTTTTATAATTTTTTGATTTAGTGATTTTGATGCGTAAATCGCCGCCATTTTCTTATTTTTCTAACTTAATCGCAACATTGACAGAGAGTTAAAAAATCTTAGGTGAAGTAATCATTGATTAACTAATAAATTTAGGATAGGCCAAATATAATACGAATAAAGAAAATATAATAAGAATAATAGTATCGTACGATATTTTATGACACAACGTGCGTAATCCGAGATCTAGAGAGTGTATTTTTGCACGAGCCTGCGATAAATCGAGGTTTACGCCAGGGCGTGTCATACAGTGATAATATTTACCGCAATAAGTCATTAATGTTTACCTGCAAACATTTTGCGCACATTAAAAAAGTTACGTCGTCTAGTTGACGCCAAAAAATTGAAGTACCATGAAAAGGTATATTAGCGCGTCCGAAATCCGAGAAAACCCGATAGCCGCTTGCAGCGTGTGTAAATAAGTGCGGCTGATATCATCGCCCCCTACGAAGAGTAGCACTGTTCAAATTTCCCGCCATAAGTAGTACAACTCATTTGACGCACGCTAGACTAGCACAACTCAAACTTTAAACAACAAATTTCTATAAACATTTTCCGATTTTTGCGAAAATGTCCCTAATGTTTTAAAATTGTTTTCACAAATACAATAATTTTTTATAAGCACTTTTTTAATTGTTCACTTTTTTTAGAAATTTTCGAATCATTTTAAAACTTCGAGGTTTGTCTGTCTTTGTCCAAGGTTTTCATGAACTTAACTAACCCAATAATCTACTAAAAACGTAAAATACTCACATTTTAAGTAATATAAGTCGCGAGTTGTGCTAGTCTTCGACGGCATTCCTGAACTGTGCTACTCTTCGCGGTAAATCGTGAGTTGTGCTAGTTTTTGTTTGAAAATTGAACTGTGCTAGTCTTCGTACGGAGCGACGATATGTAAGGGAAGAGCTGAGCTGTACGAGCATGCTAACATGCGCGGCGAAGAGTGCGTGGTGGGGGGAGAGAGCTGCTGCTGCTTTCGTGACGATCGGTCTGTCGCGCCGCCGTGACGGTCGCGGCTCGCCGATTCACTCCCCAGTAAAATATGTACCCGGCGAGCCTATAGAAGTATTCACTTTAAAAATGCTTTTGAATTCTTGTAGACGATGTCCAGGAGCCAGGATGGTTTCCTGATCTACGGGATATCGTCTACAAGAAAGAGCATCGGATATAACCGCAAATGTACAAAAAAAACCGTATGTATTTTTTTGTATTAAATAAGAGATAAGTATGTTTGTACGTACGTTACTTTGCTAATGTTTGCCAATACAAATTATTCAATAATTACAATTTACGAGATGAGTCTAGGCGTTTATATGCAATGATTACAATCGATATTGGAAAATTAATTTTTGTTAAATATTTTCATGAAGTATTAGGATGTTTACAGAAAACATCGTCTTCCAAAATAAATAATTTTAATATTATGTAGAAGATAATATTAAAATTCTTAATAATATGTAGAAGATATACAATGTTATTGTTATCCACATCCATCGGTATGATTCTTTCAAAATAATGAATACAATAATTATTTGTTTTATCAGCTAAACTTATTATTTTATTATCTATATTATTTTTGGATTGATTTTTAGCAGTTACTTTTTCTTTGTGTTGGCTTCTAAAAGAGTTAATTAATGATTGCTGTATATAATATCTTAAGTTTCTCAATATTTGAATATATTGTTTATGTCTATCAATAGGTTGAATGTTAGACAGCCTCTGAAAATTAACTGTAGATTGCATATCAAAAATCGGGTAAAATTTTAAAATGTTGTTGAATTCAATTATATATAAATAAGTACTAGGTCACTGTACTTACGGCACTCACCTAGAGGTGGCGGACACTTAGATGGAGATAGGCGGAAGTGCGACAGCACCAGGAACAATCCTCCTGGTGTTGGCGAAATCCGTATGGGTCCCTTCCAAAGAGTAAAGCGCAGGATATATATATTGGACTTGGTATAGGTAGTACTCGATACATTACGATTCCTTCCCGTTCGTACAAGGTCATCCACGCACGTATGCGAGTTCACAAAAATATCTCTTGCCAATATAGAAGCCGAAACGTTACTGTCTGTACAACAGTCGCGACACGCGTTCCCGTGCCGCGGTCAACTCTCTCTTCCTCCCCTCACTTATCACACATCGAATCATTGGCAGCTTTCGTAGTAATCTTCTCCATTTTTCTAGTATTTTTCAAGTAACCCGATGGCACGTTCGATTGTCAATCTACATTTTGATAAACGCTCATCAAGCAAATTTGTATTTTTGTCAGGTGACCAATATCCTTGAAAGCTACCAGAACATGTCTCTGTATGAAGTAAGCTGTACCATCGATTATAAGCGTGTCCTTCGAAAACTTTGTATGACTTTAACAAATATATTGTAAGCCATTCAGTCGAAAATTTACACTATACTAAAACAATAAAATAAGCAATTTTGTGAAAATTTGCCAGAACTAGCGAATCATTCCGGAATGATAATTATTTCATGATAGATATGTGGCAAAAACATGAATACATTATAATACCGAAAAAAAATTAGATTTAGTTAACTTTTTTAATGAAAAATGGTTTACAAAAGTGACCGGGTCATGAAACATTTCACATAAATCGGCTATATTTACATATAGATATAAAATCATATATATATTTATATAATTTTTTTGTAGTTAATTACTAATAATTTATATGCATACATATACCATACAACATAGTAAGATTGATCCGGATATGTCGGATGCTATACATAATAATCTTCTCAGATAAATATGGCAAATATGTTTATTTGTATTTTTAATCTAAATTATTTTATAAATCATATGCGTCACATAGATATTCTATCTAAAAGAATTGATCGCGCCATTTATTGAAGGACAGTAAAGAGTCGTTCTGATTGGCTGTTTGTTTTCACGCGCTTTCTGTGCAGATGTATGAATTCCTAACCTCAAAAAGTGTATATTGAGAAAATATAATATGATACGATAACAAGAACGCGTGGAGCGCGTCTAAACTTGCTAGTATATGTATATTTTACATACATCAGAGGTAATCTTGAAGTTTGGTCCACATGAAAGGGATGCTGCGAATAATTATTTGTGCAGATATGATCTTTTCTTTAAAGCTATCTATTTGTGAATATGAAATGACGAAAGCTTTATGTAATAATTTTTGTTATGTAAAGAGCACTAACATGAGTTTTTTCAGTAGGAAAAGATAACTTAATATTAAACAATATAAATTTCTTTAAATGAACTATAATTTATAATCGAATAGATGTTTTAAACAAACATTACTATAAATTATATACCTTGAATATATATAAATATATATTATATATTATATATATAATATATATTTTCATTATAATATCTAAATATATGTTGTAAAAATGTATAGCTATATATATATATATATATCTATATATATATATATATATATATATATATATATATATATATATATATATATATATATATATATATATATATATATATATATATATTCCCGCAAGCCTTGCGACTACATATCCCAAGCTGATGTAAATTTCTAATATTTCAATATTCTTATCAATTATCTTGTAACGAGTTGAGCACCGCGGCCAACTCGTAGCGGTATGAGTACCGCTGCGCCGCGACGAAACAGTGTAGACTCGCGCGCGTGAAGAAAAACAAGTGCGAATGCGGCAATAGGAGAGGGAGAGAGATGGAGAGAGAGAGAGAGAGAGAGAGAGAGAGAGAGAGAGAGAGAGAGAGAGAGAGAGAGAGAGAGCGTGTGGGCTAATCCTTCAGGTGCGCGCTCAGATAGCTCTTGGCTTTTGACTCGTAAACACGCGACTTCGCTCGTGATTGTTATCGTGTGCTGTGCCCAGAAATTCGAAGCGCGTGTGTGTCAGTGCAGAGTCCAGTCCTGCATACCTGGTCTAGCAGTGCAACTGCAGCGAGCGCATCCAGGGTCAGTCGTCCTGTCCTCAAAAGAGCGATAAGGTTTGTGTGACGCGCAGTGAATGTGATCGCGTGAGTGTGAGTGTGTATCGTCCACGCGAGGGTGATTCGGCGCGCGCGAAAAAAATATTTAAAATACTGACTTATTTAATAATTGAGATGAGTATTAAATAAAATGATAATTGAATTATTTGATCTTTATGTAAGGATATAAAATCTGATTTTATATAAAATTACATTTATTTATTTATTTAACTATAGAGTTACAAATTGCATTCGATACAGAGTTGATATTATTTGCACAATAACGACCCAATCCTGCAGAGGAAAACAATATTTCCTGTTCGCAGGTCCGGATTAACAATACTAAAAATACATGAGTACTGGTTAGTTATTGCTCTATCTTCAGCAATAACATCCAGTCATATAACATACCATACAATCTCCATTCATGCTTAAGGATAACATAAAATCATGTCGAACTTCCAGACACAGTTTATACCACCCTTCTCATTCATACAAAACGTAGGTCGGGTTAAAAGAATCCTTAGAGTCTCTTCGTCCTAACTCTAATGAGAATATATATTATTTTCGAATAAAAAAATTTAACAGGGACATATAATCCTTTAAATATTAATATATACAAATTTTGTTAACATTTTCTTAATTATTAGTAAGTGGTTCCATGATTTGGTCTTTTATATGTGTAATGATACGACGATATTAAAGATCTCATTAAATTAGATTATATGCACAATTTTTTAGATTCTATTTTTTTGTATTGTAATTTGGTATTGTAAAGAAAAAACTTAAAATTTAAAATATTATATTCTAACTTTGTATAATGGCACTTTTCATATTTCGCACTATTCCACCAGTTCCGCACTAACATTTGTCTTGCTGTCATAAATCTATCTATTGTTGCATTTTTTTCTCTTATGTACGACATTTTCTCTGTTGAGTTGAGCCTAGCCGGGCACGTTAGTCCAACCGCACAGGTAACTCTATAGTGTGGAAACATTTCTTTGTGCTGATTTGATGAGTCACATTTACAGTCTGATGTGAAAATTATTTCATCTATTATTAATATGTCCTTATACGGTGACTGTAATTTGAGAGAAGACACTGAGTTTGTAAAAACCTGTTTCCCTCTTATTCCTCTGTCAAAGTAGAAAAAGGCTTTGTTAGATCCTAGATAGTTCATGTCGCCATAGGTCATGGCTGTCTGATTCCGTGATTTTCTGTCCAGGTGCGGCAGTCGCTTCTTTATTTCTTGCTTTGTTGCTATTTTCTGCAGCCATTCCATCTATCATGGAGAAGACCGTTTCAATAGGTTTATATTTTTCAATATTAGGATTATTTATGTTTTCCAAGTCATTACATGTTCCTTTAATACATTTAATGAATTTGATATTAGCCTTATTGTTTCTAGTTTTGAACATCCAGGCATTTATTACATCGTCTAAACTATCAATAATATTTGAATATGTATTATTAATTTTGTTGTAATCGTAAGTGGAGATACGACGATGTTTGCGTATATTATATGAATTACATTTGCCTTTTGCGCAAATGTATGTTCTAATATCTAAATATACAGAGTTTTCTGCCGTTCCTTGTCCATTATTATTCATTTCTTTTCTTTGTTGTATTAAATCCTGTATTTTTGAGGATATTACACATCTACGCTCACATTGATCTTGGTTGCCTATTTCAGAGAGCCATATTTTCAGTTGCTGACAGTCTATTGTCCTGGTATTTGTTTTTTCACTTATTAATTCTTAACCAGACTTGTATTTTTCTGATGTTTGTTTTTCTTCGCATGTCTATGATTTTGAGATCATTTGGTAGTTTATTATAGGTGTTGATAGCTTTGATGTAACTATTTTTTGTGCTTACAGTTTTGTTATACCTTGGTAGGGTTATTAGTTTATTTCTTGTTCTGCTTGTTGAATTAATAAACTGATCTTTAAAGTTAGTATAATGATAGCGTAGACTTTCGTATACGAATAATTGCTATCGGTTAAGTGGATTATATCTTTGGAAGGTATTTTTATTTATAATTTTCAGGATTCTTTTTTGGACCGTTTGTAATAGTTGCAAGTTATTTTGGTATGTACCACCCCACGCAACTATTCCATAGTTAATCAGACTGTGAAAGAATGCGTAGTAAATTATTATTAGAGTAGATCCATGAATTTGAAAATTTTACTGAAAATAAACATAAGGTATCTAGTCTTATTTAGGAGATATTGAATATGTTTATCCCATCTCATATTAGAATCAAATATTAGGCCTAGGTATTTCGTTTCATTTACTCGTACTACATGATTTTTCATAAGTATATTGATTCCTAGTGGAAAAAATTCTGCACATAACTATTTTTATCTGAAGATTTCAGACTAAAACATAAGATAACTAAACAAAACAAAAATATTCGGCAGAAAAATGTCGGGATTGAGACAAAGATAATAGTAATTTACAGGTATTATTAGTTTTTTTCAATTTACTTCAGTTTACTGCCGATGGTACCAGTATTTGTGTTATTACAGGCGTGTTTTTAAAAGTTAAGAAAAATCAGTAGAAATCCAAAGATAAATATCCTGTTTTGATTGGGAAAACACTAGTGAATGCAGAAGACAATTATATAATAAAAAATACTGTTTACATCATAAAAAACCGCTGCCAATACATTGGCACGTAGCTTCCTCCAACTGAATTTATAGGTCCAACTCAACTTATAAATAAAATATTGTTTTAAAATATTATATTTATATTATTTATATTTATGCTTTTTAAATGTTTACGAATAAATTTTTCTTAAATGCAGCAAAACCACGCTTGAAGGTATGGTTTAATTTAAATAACCCATATCCCAAAAAGTAAGTGAGAAAAATCGGTTTTAATATTTTAGCTCTTTACTTGCGAACCGATCAACGACATCGTCTAAAATTTTAACAGCAGATAGCTTTTTTATGGTAAATCGCCAAATAAAATTTTGAAGCATTTGACTATATCGTTTTAAAGATATAAGGAATCATAAAATTTCTTTAAAAAAATTCAAACCTTGATATCTTAAGAACTATAGGGGTTTAAAAGCTGCGCAATAAACTTAGCCAAAACACATAAAATATCTGCCTTTTCCCAAAATCTCAAGTGCAATAAGGCCTTTTTACGTCCATAATCGAGGCACAAAAAGAAACTCATTTTTTTCAGTTTTCAATTTATTACTGAAAAAATAAGTAGTAAAATCACATGAAATTTTAATAGGATATAGTTTGACACGTGACCAATCAACATGATTTTTTCGTGAGGTTATGATGTTTAGTTTCAGAGATTTAAAAAAGAATCACCTTTTCCTTTTTTTGTGCCGAACAGAGCGGTCGATCGTGAGGACCAAACGAGGAAAAGTAGGTAATTTTATTCTCATTATAGCTGAATTGTTTGTAACGATAGGATGATTGAAAAAAAACAGTGTTTTTCAAAAATCAAAAAATGATCATAAAAAAAATAGTTGAGAAAATAAAAAATAACTGTTTTTCGGAAATCCAAAAATAGATATGCATGTCAAATTGTATTGATACTGACTGAGTAGTTCCAGAAATATTACGGTATACACATACACACACACGCACACATACAGACACATACACACCACGCGGGGAAGTCTGACACCCGGATGTGGCGTGTCTCCCGGGTGGCGAATGGGAAAGTGCTCGCTAGGGTATACCTCAGAGGGTAGAGCAGAAATCAAATATGCTCCGTAAACCAAATCAGGCCGCCGCGTTTGCCGTGCGGTGCGACCCGTCAGCTGCCAAAAGGAGATCCTGTGTGGGGAGGCAATCTGAGGTTGCGAGTCAAAGTGACCTGAACCACCTTTGGTTCCCGCTGACGGTAAGACGAAAGGCCGGTCACATAGCCAGTACTGGTCAATCGGCTAAGGCAAGTGCGTGATATTGCTTGATGTCTGCCAGAAACTCTCCAAAGAGCCAAGCACTTTGTTCGGGGTGGGAGGTTCGAGAGAGTGGAGGTGGGCTAGGGCAGTATCGCGTGCTATACCCTGGTATGATGTTCGCAGTCTGGTACCGCTTACAGTCATGTGTTGAGGTTATGTCAGCTGCCTCCAGACTATTATCGAGCATGGATAATTTAACAGAGAAACGAGAGAAAGCAGGAAAAGGTGCTCTCGAGATCCGGAATACAATCCGGGATGCTGAGCGAGAAAGAGAAAGCATTTGGGAGAAGATTTGAGACAGGCTGGATTCTATGGATAATGTTGTATCAAACGCATCCAACATTCACAAGTCTCTTAAAAGCGATCTATCGGAGATTATGATTCAGGTTAAGCGTCTTGAAATGTGACAAGAGGCTCTGAAAAGAGCAAGGGAAGCCTTGGATTGATGATAAGTAAAGCGGAAATTTTACCGAACCAGCAGCATATCCAGAAACTAAATAAGCGTAAGGCAATGTCACCAGTAGAAGAGCCACAAGAAAAGTACGTTACGAGAACAAGGAAAGATAAGGAAATAGCCTCTGTGGTAGTCAAAAATCCAATCGCAGGAGTCTTCGGAAGCGGTTAAAGCGGTGCTGGTAAAAGAAGCCACAATCAAGAGGCTTCAGCATGAAGGGTCTTTGAAATAAAAGACCTTGACATGCTTGCCTTTAAACAGGATATTCTAGAATCCCTGAGTAGAGAGTTTTCAAAAGAGAAGGAAGTAGTAGAGGAGACGACCGTAAAAACCCTCCGGAAAACCTATGGAGATACGCAGACCGCCGTCGTACAGCTGCCTGTCCAGATTGCTCAAAAAGCGATTGTATGGGGAAAGCTCCAAGTAGGTTGGGTTAATTGCAGAATCAGGGAGATTAGTAAAGAGATGCGACCACCTAGATGCTATAAATGCCTGGGTTTTGGCCATACCGTATAAAGTGTACAGAGACGTACGATAGGAGTAAATGCTGTTAAGTGCGGAACGGAAGGACATGCAGCGAAAAGTTGCACGAACGAGCTGAGTTGCATTCTCTGCCGGGAAAAGGATGGAGAATTAAAGTGTAACCATAGAGCTGGTAGCTATACATGCCCAGCCTACTGAGCCGCATTAAAATAACTAAAGAACCAACGAAAATGAAGATAGTGCAGTTAAATTTAAACCACTGTGAGACAGCACAGGACCTACTCAACCAGTATGTCCGCGAGAAATATGTAGACGTAGCCATTGTGTGCGAACAATATGAGGATCTAGACGAACCAACGTGGGAAATGGACACAATGGGTAAAGCAGCGATCTGGGCATGTGGAAACGTAGCTTTCTGTGAAAAAATGAAGACCCGTGAAGAAGGATTTATATGGGCTAAGGTAGCAAGTGTTACTGTTTACAGCTGCTACGCTTCACCTAACGCTCCAATCGAGCAGAGTTCGAGCCACTGCTAGATCAACTCATACAAGACACAGTAGGAAGGAAACTGGTACTGATTGAAGGCGACTTCAATGCGTGGGCAGTGGAGTGATGCAGCATAAGGACTAATCACAGAGGTCGAGTACTCCTAGAAGCATTCGCTCTCCTAGATTTGGTCCTAGTTAAACATGGATGCACCCACACATTTAGAAGGGGAGACGCAGGGTCTATTGTCGACCTGACGTTTGTTAGCAGCAGCCTCATTGGCTCAGTTGATTCATGGACAGTAAGTGAGCACTACACACGTAGTAATCAATAGGACATAATAATGGAGGTAGAAATATCAAAACAGGGACACAGCGCGAGTACAATGACCAATAGAGTTAGTTGGGAAACGAAGGATTATGATAAGAAGATGTTCCTGTTAGCACTAGAAGAAATGCAACTGTCTGGAACGGTAAACAGCAAGGCGGAGCAGGTGAGGTGAGGTGACTAAAGAGTAACATATAGTAGACGACCACCAGTATACTGGTGGGACAAGGAGATTGCGAGTGCACGTAGCAAGTGCCACTGGACCAGAAGACGAAAACAACGGTCGAGGAAGAAATACTGTAAAACTGGTAGAGGCCAGGAAATAGTAGATGCTCGCGGACAAGCAATGAAGGACGCTAAAAGGAGTCTTAGGAAGAAAATCCGCGAAAACCAACTACGGTTAATTAAGGAATTACAGGACAAGGTCGAACAAGACTTGGGATCGACCGTATAAAATAGTAATGAAGAAAATTAAAGGAAGCTACGTGCCCCCACTAAAATGCCCCGAACTATTATACCGGGTAGTGAACACATTGTTTCCCAGGCAACTGGAAGAGCCAAGTGTCATCGAAAAAGGTGTGAATAAAGAAACTATCCCACCGATCACGATTGAGGGATTGTTAGATGCCTGCAGAATGGTAGGAAACAACAAGGCCCCAGAGCCGGATGGTATTCCAAATATTTCATTGAAGCATGCCATTCACGCTCATCCAGAGGACTTCGGAGACTTCTACAATACATGTCTAGAAAATTTCCCACAAACTGAAAGAAACAGCGACTAGTGCTTCTGCCAAAAGAAAAGAAACCACCTCAGGAGTCTTCATCATACAGACCGCTCTGCATTCTGGATACCCCAGGCAAGGTCCTGGAACGCATTATCTGTGTCAGAATGGATCATTTTATAGATGGAAAAGGTGGATTAGCGGAACATCAATATGGCTTTAGAAAGAAGCGTTCAACCCTGGACGCAGTTAGTCTAGTGATTGACACTGCACAAGCAGCGATAGTGGGGAAAAGATGGAAGGCAGGAACAAAGAAGTATTGCTACATAGTTACATTGGATATCAAAAATGCATTCAATTCGGTCAGAAGGAGTGAAATACACGAGGCACTCCGGAAGAAGGATGTGCCCTTATATATAAGAAGGATGATGCCCGACTACTTTAAGGACAGAATCTTATTACATAACACTGAGGACGGTATCAAGTCCTATGAAGTTACAGGAAATATTCCCCAAGGGTCAGTACTTGGCCCACTGACTTGGAACATCATGTACGACGGGGTACTAAAGCTACAATTACCTGAACAGTCATCGGATTCGCTGACAACATAGCAGTAGAGGTAGTAGCAAAACATGAAGAAGAGGTGACAGACATAGCTAAAGAGACAACCCGTATAATACACGAATAGCTAACAGAGACGGGTCTGGAACTAGCCAGTCACAAAACGGAAGTTATTCTCATTTCCAGTAGGAAGAAGATGGAGGAAATCACACTGACGGTGGATGGACAAGAGATCGTTTTTCAACCAACCACCAAATACTTGGGCATCACCATCGATGCAAGACTAAGTTTTCAACAGCATCTGGAAATAGTGAGTGATAATGGAGCAATAATTGGCGCTGCTCTATAACGATTGATGCCAAATGTAGGAGGGCCAACTCAGAAGCGAAGGTTACTCGAAGCCAGTGTAAACACATCGATTATGCTATACGGAGCCCCAATATGGGCAGATGCGATGTGGGGTGAAATTGTATGCACGAAAGTTGACTACCGTGTATAGGCGTAGTGCACTAAGAGTGGCGTCCGCTTACCGTAAGGTATAGGACGATGCTGTCTGCATTATAGCAGGTATGCCGCCTATTGACCTTTTAGCGTTGGAAAGAAAGGATGTATACGACGCTAGGAGATGATCGAATGACAAAAGCCAGAAGGAGATCTGGGCTGCTACAAGAAAGAAGCCGATGGCTGAATGGCAAACAAGATGGGACGCTAGTGGCAAGGGGCGATGAACTCATTGCCTTATACCAAGGATAGAAGACTGGATTTGAAGAAGATATGGGGAAGCTAACTACTACTTTACGCAGTTTTTGACCTGGCATGGATGATTCCGGGCGTACCAGCATCGGTTCAAACTAGACGGCTGTCCGAACTGCCCAACATGTTCGGATGCAACAGAGGATGTTGAGCACGTTTTTTGCGAGTGCTCACGATATCATCAGGAGCGAGAAAAACTTTAGAGTTATCTTCAGATCAGAGTAACTCCTGAGTCGATTATGACGGCCATGCTGACTTCAGAGGATGGATGGTGCGCACTCAGCAACTATGCAGTAAACATTCTTAAGAAAGTCAGAAAAGACAAAGAAGACAGAAGAAGACGAAGAGGCTGCGTATGTACGTGTGTGTGTGTGTGTGTGTGTGTGTGACGCAGAAAATTAAGGATTATTATAGTGATGACGACCACATTAAAAGCCTTTCGCCCCCCCCCCCCTCAAAGCATTGCTTGAAGGTGGTACCGCAGGGTTCACGGGCATAGAAGATGTAGCTAGGCACCTTCACCGAAAGTCGATAAAGGCAAAGAGGGCGTTCCTTTTTACGGCTGGATATTTTTTCACCTGGCCGTAAGGGGGATGGGTTTAGTCGGTGTGAATCCGACACACGGCTGACATTGGGGATGGGGCTGTTTCGACGACCCTATTAACAAGGTCATGCTATGGTATTTCCAAGATTTTCCCTAATACCTCTTTCTCCCAGAGAGAAAAAATACACACACACATCGACACACATCCATACGGATATTTTCTGAAAACACTTGATTTGAACGCACCAAAAAGTATTTTCTAGAAGCTTTGACGAAACTCAAAATTTTACTATTACAAAGCTTCCTCTAGGAGGAAGCAAAACTGTTGTTTTCTTAATAATAGTTATTGTCTGTTTTATTCATTTTGCTTTCTTCCTAAGGAAGCCTTGTAATAGTAATATTTAGAATTTGTGCAAAAACATGTAGGTCGCTTAACACTAATTTTGCGAAGGCAACGGTCTCCGAGGTACCTGGTGCCCAGGGTGGTCAGTATAAACGTCGTCTTCTAGAGTTTTGCAGGGAATTAATTACACAATCAGAATTTGATAGTAATTAAGTTAAATACGTTACTCAGGGATTTCTGGGGCCACTAAACATGGATATACTCAAGATAATTCTATAGGAGACGACGTTGATACTGCCCACCCTAGGCATGAGGTACCTCGAAGAGCGTTGACATCACGATATTTGTGTTCAGCGCCCTCGAAAACCCCGGAGTAACGAGTTTCGACAATCATATTATTAATTCCCCGCGAAACTCTAGGAGACGACGTTCATACTGACCACCCTGGGCACCGGGTACCTCGGAGACCGTCGCCGTCGCGATATTCGTATTCAGTGACCCCAAAAACCCCCGAGTAGCAGAACTGGATTAATTTCCTTTAATATTTACCAATATTTACCGCTCTCACAAATCGAATGCAAAAAACCGCATTAAGATCCAACTTACTCTTAAAAAAATCGACAGTTAAGCTGTTTTCAATGCTTTATTTCCTCGACAGAAAATATAGGTTATAGTTTCACGGGATTTATTTTTTACGTGAATATGAAGAAAATTATTATCCCTACAGTTCTAAACGATCCTTTGATCCTTTTGAATCGTTAATTATTATTGTAACATATTTAAATCCATTTAAAAGGAATAAAAAGCCTTATATTTATTACTTTTATTTGTTCTCGATATTCTACCGAGAACGACGTGCAAAATTCATGTGATCAGTATAGGGTTTTCAGGTAGATCAACCAGACAGAATCTACTGATAATGTTCATTTCTAGTCGAATTCTGCTAGAAACCCCGGCAACGTTCCTACCAGGGATGGTCCCGTGAAATTTTAAACTTTTAGAAAGTTTAAAAGTATAAATTCAAACTTTTACTAAAGTTTAAAAACTTATTTTTAAACATTCAACGTGTTACCGTGAAATTTTAAACTTTCAGAAAGTTTGACATTAAAAATTTGAACTCTTCCGAAAGTTTAAAATTCAGGATCAAACTCGTCTTCTTTATTCTGCATCGTCCTGCCGTCTTCTTCATTCTGCATCCTTCAGCCGTCTGCTTCCTGCAGCATCGTCCGGTCGTCTACTTCGAGCAGCATCGACCGGCCATCCTCTGGACAGACTCAACCCCGACACCTACGTTTCTCTGCACCGGGTGAGGGAGTTTAGGCTCAACTCAGTTACTTACATTCCTCAGCATCGGTCTGAGGAGCACTTAAAGGTACTCAACCCTAGCTCCTACGTTCCTCTGCATCATGCAGGGGAGTGAGGGCTCAACTCTGTGACGTACGTTCCTCTGCATCAGTCCGAGGAGCGTTCCCTATCTACTACCTAGTGGCCTTCGTCTAGCTACAGTTTTACTCAGCTATTTCGACTTGTGCTTCCCTTCTATTCTCTTCGTCATTTCCAACCTTCTTGAGAATGGTCCTTACGTAGTTGTTTACTGCGCACCAGCCATCCTTTGATGCTAGCATAGCTGTCATCATTGACTCAGAGGTCACCCTCGTCTGAAGGTAACGTATGAGTTCTTTTCGTTCCATTTCGTATAGCGAACAGTTACAGAAAACATGCTCCGCATCTTCGTTTACTTCTAAACATACTGGGCAATTTGGATTATCCTCTAAGTGGTGTAGGTAGGCTTAAAAGCACCCATGTCCGCTCAAAAATTGCGTAAGGTAGTAATTCACTTCCCCGTGTCGTCTATTGGTTCAGCCAATAATACGTGGTATGAGGCAGTGCGTCCATCGCCCCTTTCCACTGGAGTCCCGTCGTCTTTGCCACTGAGCTAGGGATTGTTACTTTGCAGATTTCCAAACTTCTTTTTAAGTATTGTCACCACGCCGGCTTTCTTCGTATATATTCTTTTGTTCTGTTGCTAGAAGGTCAATAAGCGGCATACTTGAAATAACGCACACTACATCTTCTGATACTGTTCGGTAGACATAAGCGACCCGCAATGCACTTCTTCTATATACTGTTGACAGCTTTCGTGCATAGGACTTCACCAACATAGCGTCCGCGCATATTGGGGCACCGTATAACATAATTGATGTAGTTACACTGGCTAGAAGTAACCTTTGACCCTGCGTTGACCCACCTACATTTGACATTAGTCGCGGTAGTGCAGCACCAACTATTTCTGCCTTATTGCTCACCCTCTCGAGATGCTGCTTAAACGTTAGTCTGTCGTCTATGATGATTTCCAGGTACTTAATGGTCGGCTGAGAGTCTATTTCGTATCCGTCCACTGACAGCGTTATTGTCTCTATTTTCTTCCTACTAGATATAAGGATAGCTTCCGTTTTATGGCTAGCAAGCTCAAGTTTAGTCTGCTTTAGCCAATCGTGGATTATACCTACTGCCTCGTTAGCGATTTCCGTCACCTCTTCCTTTTGCTTTGCTACTACCACTACTGCAATGTCATCTGCAAACCCTACAACCGTTGCCCCTTTGGGTAGCTCTAGCCTAAGTACTCCATCGTACATGATGTTCCACAATAATGGGCCAAGTACTGACCCTTGTGGGACCCCTCTGGTTACTTGATAGGTTTTCGTGCCGCTCTCTGTGTCATACAAAAAGGTTCTGTCTTTCAGGTAGTCAGACATAATCCTTATAAATGCGGGTACTTCTTTTTTCCGTAGTGCCTCGTGTATCTGGCTGAGTTAAACGCATTTTTAACATCCAGTGTAATAATAGCACAGTACTTCTTGAATCCTCCTTTCCACCTTTTTCCTTCTATTGCAGTTCTAGCGGTGTCGACTACTAAGCTTACGGCGTCAAGAGTAGAGCGTTTTTTCTTGAAGCCGTATTGATATTCCGCTAGTCCGCCTGGTTTTTCAATGGCTTGGTCCATTCTAACGCCGATTATGCGCTCTAAAATCTTGCCCGGGGTGTCCAGCATGCAGAGTGTTCTGTATGAGGCAGCTTCTTCAGGTGTGTGTGCGCGTGTGCAACACGGGACTAAAGTCAATAATTCCCTTGGGTGATTACTGCCCTCGTTTTGCTTGGGCAGTAAACTCTAGGACCGGTAAGTAAAATTTTGATAGCTTTTACTCCCTGTGATGTAAGCGGGCTTGTTGGGGTGGCCCAAAAGAGCGGGCGAGCGGAGGGAGAGATGTGTGCGCTGCTGCAGAACTGCTGGTGGTCGTGAGGCTCTCTCTCTCTGAAGAGCGGAGTGAAGGAGGGCCTGATCTCAGGCAGGCGGCGAGACAGCAGGTAGACAGGCGAGGAGGCCTGCTGAGGTTCCTTGTCCTTGGCTTCTTCGTTGCCTAGAGAGCGGGCACTGCTCGGACCTCTCTAGGTCGACTCTTGGAGCGAGTCTGGACGAGGGAGGGCCGCCCAGCCCGGTGAAGGCTACACCACCCAGTTTCGTATAAGGGGAAGGGGGAAGCTCCGAGGAACTTTGTGTTTGTATTTATTGCGGGGCCAATCCCAAAGAGGGATCGGTCCACTCAAAAATGACTAAGAGGCGCGGAGCGCTTTAGTCGGTGATCGTTAGATCAATGGCCGCCTCAGCCATCTTCCCCTCGGCCAAGGACACCGGAGGATGAGGGGCGTGAGCCACCTTCTTCCGCGGTGGAAGTCGCAGCGGAGTCCTGAGGAGCTCGTTGCGGACAACCTTAGGCTTCGGGATCCCGGGCTTTTGCGGGGCGGTCCGCTTCCTGACGGCTGGCGAGGGCGACGCCTTCCGTTTGGTCGGGGAGACCAGCAAGACCTTGCGGGGCTCTGGCCGAGCGGCTTGGCCCGCTGCTATCTTCCTGCTGATGATGCTCAGCCGTGGAAGAGCGGCTGGGGGCGGGTCTGTCGGAGGAGCCGCCAAGAGCGCTCGGAAGTCAGGAGAGGCAGGGCGAGCGGACGCGTCCACCAGTTCCAGGTGCTCCGGCCACTCGGCGCAGATGACGTCGACTGCAGGCTCGGGAGCAGGCTGTTGCGGCGGAGACGGAGGAGGGGCGAGAGGAGGCCAATCCACCTGGGTAGCACAGTCTTGATGGGCGCTCGTCGGCTCGGTCTGAGTGGCGGCGTCGACTCCTGGCGGAGGCCGACGTTGCCGTTCCAAAACTCCTGCCCGATGGGCCTGAGTGAGATAGAGCCGAGTGAGCTCCAATTCGGCCCGTAAGGCTGCGTAAGCTGTGCAGGTTGCCTAGGCACCGTGCTCCAATACTAGATCCGGAATCTGATCGGAGGGGAGGATGCCTTAGCGCCGGGCCCGGCGCCTCTATATGCCCTCCGGAACGCTCTCCCACTATAGGGAGGGCGAACTGGTGGCGTCGCCGCCTAGCAGCCGGGCGCGGAACTACTGGCGCGGTGCGCTATAGTGACGGTATGTCGGGTTGCGCGTGTTTAGGGGCTTGTGCGAGAGAGCCTGCGGGTGGGTTATAACAAACTACTCGGGTACGTAAAACAGCGCCCTACCTGAGGTAAAATGGCTAGCCTACAGCTTATGTGAATTGCCACCCGAGACGAAAGCGAGTATACTTCACATTCCTAAATGCGTAATGTACTATTGCCGCACTCTGTAGCAGGAGGAAAACATTTTTTTCTTTCCAGGAATACCAAAATTCAGCTTCTCCCGATGCGGGGTTAGGAGAAAATGTTTCCTTATATGCATGAAAAGTAGCGTTTTTCATGCACGTATCATAAAAATTTGTTGGTCCAAGGGCGGCGTATAGTATTTTTTTCTAGGTATGAAGTAAAGTGGCGGGTGGTTGGGCGAGTGGTCTAATTTACTGAAAACCAATATGCCTCACGCGTAGTAATTTGCACGCAATCTCAAATCTAAATAAAATCTGAAGTTTAGCATTTTTAGTGGGGATGAAGTTTGAAGGAGAATGTAGTAATTCTGTATTTCATCACGAAATGTTATTTTATTCCTATCAAGTGGCGCGGTAGGGCCACGAAGGCGAGTTTGAAAAGCAGATGAAGCTGCGGCGCCGCAACACTATTTACTTCTATATTGGTGTTCGGATTTTAATGTATGATTTTGTTGTTTTATAGTATGCAGAAAAAATAGTATGTTTAATTTTCAAAAAAAAATCAAATGGATGTGTAATTCTCGAATGCTTAAATCGTCTCTTTATTCTCCAGACAAATGTTAGGACCGTTAAGTTAGCTGCACATGCAGTGTAGTTGGATTTATTAATCATTATTGTTTTTCCGTCATTTAACCTGCTGCAAAAATTGTAGCTTATATCAAGTGGCTTATGTTTTATTAAGATTTCCAGTAAAAATATTAGCAAAAAGCTGATTTTATTTATGTAATAATGAAAGATGTGCGATTTTGCGATTCTCCAGACAGAAAAACGTTAGGACCGTGAAGTTTGCCACTTATAAGCTATACGTATATATATATATATATACGATATTTAGAATTAAGAGATTGCCGGTGCATACTCGCCAGGGTAGCCGATGACAAGGTTTAGGTAGTTTTCGGTGTCTTTGTATAAAAATTATTCAAGTACGGTGACTAGGTGTACAGGGTGGCCGATGACGACGTTTAGGTGGCGCGTTCCGTGGTTTTTGGTGTCTAGGTGTAAAAATCATTTGAATGCGGTGTCCAGGTGTACAGGGTGGCCGATGACGAGGTCTAGGTGTTAATAATAATCTGACTAGTTTAGTGTACTCATCGAGAATACTTTACTACATTTTTGAAAGATTTTATAGTAATGCAATTTCTTTTGGCTGTATCCCATCAATGTTCTCCATCAATTTCTACCGCTAATTTTTCTCCTTTTATCGTCATATTGAAAAATTTTATTATTTTATTAACGCTGCTACCATACTTATCTACGATAACATTTTCAAACTTATTCAAAATTTTCATAGTTTCATTATTAAATCCTTCTGAGAGACATCAAATGTTAAATTCAAAATTTCATAATATTGCTTTTGGTATAGATCTTATGGCATTTAAAAAATGTGAAAGTTGGTCAAATTCTCTTCCAGTCGCTTGGGTATCTTTCGTGTTCTCGGTATAGCTGGTTCATTTACGTTAAAGATTTCAGCGCTCTTAACACACTTTTTCCAGAATGATGGAAATTTTGATTTTCTCATTTCTTCCAGATTTTCAGTTACGATATGAACTTTTCTATGACATTTATTAACGCACAAGTCCGATTTTTGCAGTTCAGTATTCAACATTTCGATTTGTTCAAAGATCTCAATGATTATTGTTAAAGGGAAAAATAATTGAAGAGTTCATATTCTGTAAAAATCCAACCGCTTTTGACGAATGACATGAGTCTGATTTAAGGTTTGTACTGAGCATTACATGTGTAAAGACCGTACTAGATAGTAGGACGGGCTGCGAGAGTCTTACAAATAATTATTTATTCGCGAGAACTAGCCTTCGGCTCGAGAACCTGTTCTGTTACTAAAGTTACATGCGGACTGTGGAATTGAGGATGTCCCGCGCTGCTAGTCTGCGCGGACGCGTATTTGCGTGCGGACGGTATTCTGTCCTAGACAGCATTTGGCGGACGTGTGAGTATCCGCTATACTTACGGTCGTTGCAGGCAAGTCGCTTGTGACAATTCGGTGTCCTGCGGACTCCGCGTTATGTCCGTTTAACTCGTCTTGTGTGTGGATGCTAATGGTTAGTCCACAAGTAAAGTACTCTTACCCACACGTCGTGACTGCGAAGCTGATTCGAATTTATTTGTTTTGTTTGAGGTTTAGTTATTATTATCACTTTAGTACACAAGGGTTTTATTTATATTGAAGTACCTATGATTTATCTTAACAACTTACTATTATTATAATCCTGCGCACTCTAGATGGTACTAATCACCCTTCGTGGCAGATGCTGAATGTATTATCTACACGCGTTCACGTGGCAATTTAAAATAGGGATGGTCAACTGCTCTTGCTAACGCCGGAGATTCCGCTCGACGGTCCTTAGCTTTTACTTCTCTCTGTGGCACTGATCTGTATTCAAAGGGCTCTCCGGTGTATGCTATGCCAAGGGACGGATTTAGCACGCTCCCAAGGTGTTGGACGGATTTAGCACGCTCCAAACACTAACACTAGCAAACACCACCGCTTCACCTTAGAATCAGTTGTAGCCGCCAGTGAGTGAGTCACAACGAAAAAAGGCGCTGCCTGGATCGGCTCCGGGGTTTTTAAAGCCTCGGTACTGATTCACGTAGTTATGAAATTTAGATGAAGAAGATCGTGGTAGTCCAATCAGCATTCGCCACAAAGGATCGACGCGTACGCCTTGTAGTAGTCGTTCACGCGCAAGGAGTGCTGACACAGAGGTCAAAGCACTTGCTCCGATTTTCGGCGCTCTACCTGTTTTGCAATCCAGTTGTTTCGTCACGTTCGGATGTACATTGTTTGTGTGTGTGCATGATTGCAGTCGTGCAGGTGTCATTCGTATATAAATATATACATATATTCACATGTACTCTTACATACATACTCAGTCATACATACACACACGTATAAATATTCATGCAATTTGAAAATGGCACATTACACATGGAATGCAATTACACCTAAATAAAAATGATTTATATATAAACACGTATTCTTATATAGAATCATATATGGCCCATATATTGTTATGTATCATCATATATGATTATATATAGAACATGAATTTTGTCTCTATTTATTATTTTAAATAATCATATATTGTCATGGAGAGTATGAACACAGCGCGCTGGATCAAGGATTCTCCTGAAACCCTTAGCTCACGCCGATGGATTGGAGAGAGCACTGACCAATCGCTCTATAGAGCATGCTGGCCTGCGCCACCAAGAGCGAGATCGAGAGAGTGATTGGCGGCCATTCCAAGTTCGGCTTTAATTTTATCAAGCTTTCGGCGCGTGAGCTCGACGACGACCCCATTAGCTAAAATACCTACAGCTCGATCCTCTTTCTCCATAACCTCATTCGCTCAAACCTCCAAAACTCGTCGAAGACTGCCAGGTCTTATTCCTTAATCTTCCGTTACAGCAGCTTTAATCTTAACCATGTTCGAGGCGCGACGCATACAGAACTCGAAAGGTAGCTAGTCAATCAGAGTATGAGTCCTTAAAAACTATTTATCTACAACAAGTTGTCAAAAAAAAAAAAAACAATTTATCTGAAAAACAATTGATCTAATTACGATTTACCTAAAATAAAGTACCTAAGATAAAGTAAAAATTAGATAAATTGTAATTTGACAAAATGTGACTAGTTAAACTGTTTTAGATAAATTTTCCGGGTATGCGAACAACAGCTATAAGTGGCGTCCTAGGCGTCGCGTTAGATAACAGTCCCGAGAATGAGTTTGAGGCAGGACACGATTACGGCAACGTTTTCATGAGTTTGAGCACGAGAAGGAGGAGGTAGACGTCAACGAGCAGCTGGCTCTTCCCTCAAGAGATCGGCAGTACCGGAGACCTTTCAGCCTTAAGCTCAGCATACCCACGACATCTTGCAACAATTTCAAACCTTCCACTGACACTACCGCCTGTCAGCCTTATGTGCTACGGTCAACGCTAGCGTACTGCTCGACAAGAATTATTTGTCTGTATAAGCGCTGAGCGCTCGCACTAGCAACTCAAGTCAAGCTCTTAATTATATCGCTTAAATCGTCACAGACATGACGTGCACGTGAATGCTGGATTCAGAGACTAAACACAGCAGCTTGCTCGGGACCCCTGGCTCAAATCGATGGACTGAAAACTATAGACACCGGAAAATCGTTCAATGACTTGCTCGATTGCGACATAGAGAGCGAGTCGACAGCGTGCATGCAGCGTGATCCGCGGATAATCAAAGCTCGACTTTAACTTTACCAAGTATTCGCTACTGTAGTTCGACAAAGATCCCGTCGGCTGTATTTCTAACTTCAACGACCGTTTGAGCTTGCACCAGAGCCGTACACAAAGGCAACGGAAATTGCTGTAGTAGGTAAGATCTCAATTGTTCTCGTCTTCCACGGCCTCATAACGCTTGTTAGAAAGATCACGAGGCCTTCTTCCACAGCTCGAGAACGAGTTCCAAAAATGCGACTATGGCAACGATCTCAGCGAGTCCGAGGACGAGGAAAATGACGTTGAGGATGAGGAGCAGGAACTTGCTGGACTACGGCGTCAAGAGCGAGATCGATAGTTTGATTGGCGGTCACTCTAAGCTCTTCTTCAACATGAGCGCTCTCCACGTGTCCTCGACGACGAACCCGTCGGTTGCGGGGACAACAAGATCTTCCTCCTTCGTTATTAATCAAAAGTTATAGTGAAATTCGCTAAGGAGCTCACACCGGGCGCATCTTCCCTATCGCTGCTTCCTACTAAAACTAGCATAACTCAGATTTCTAACGAAGACTTACGCAACACAATATTTTGCCGTTTTCATTACAAAAAAAAGTTGTGCTTGTCTTTGTTGAAAATTAGAATTGTGTTAGTCTTCGTTAAAAAGCGATAATATTAAGTAACAGCCTTTTAGAAGATTGTTTATGTTAAAAACATTTCTTTACAAGTTCATTTAATTAAACTCATTAAAAGGTTATGAAATCAGTTCAAAAAATATCTTTTACAAGGTAAAATTTTGGCAACTATAAGTTACGTATCTATCCTCACCAAACTGTATCTTAGTATTATAATTGTAATTTTTCCTTTAAAAAGTTATGACATTCTTTAAGAAATTGTCAAATGTTTACAGCTTACAAAAGTTTTTTTGCTTTTTTATCATTATACACTAATAAATGTAGTTAAATCAGATTTAACAAGCGCGCCACGCGCGGCCTTACAAACAATCTTCTCGCCTAATCCGTATCATCTTGTGCAACGAAATGAGAGGAATCATAAACATAAAAAAATCAAGACAATTCCTTTTAATTATAGATGAATCAAACGCAAAGTGGATTTTGATTTTAAAGCTATATAGTGAGACTAATTCATCTTAGTGTAAGAAATGATTTTTGTCAGTGCAGGTTACCTACTAACTGCTGACTAGTTTATAAAAAAAGATGGTTGTACTTTTCGAAATGATTATTTTAATGCTTACTTACCGTCCCGTTGGTTTTTTTCTTTATTTTATTTGATCTGTTGTTGACGCATATGTATCAGCATCTGATTTTGAAGATTTTAATCAGATCTTTCTAATTATCGCACTATTTTGTTCAGAAAATTGCTCCTCCAGCAAAATAATTATGATGAAAATTATTTGGTGAAGCTTTTGTAATTTTCGCCTACTCTAAAATTTGACTTGAAATTTGACCTAATATTTGAGGTGCTTATAAATAAGTGTATGTTTACGCCGCAAATAGAATCTCCAGATCATCGTTTAGCAGTCCACCTTGCATTCTAATAAATTGGAAAACCTAAATAAATACGCTGCACGCGTTCAAGCTCGAGTTAAGTATTTTACTTTCTGCTGCTGTGCTGATTGGAATCAACAAGTTTTTCTGATTTTCAAAGATATTAAATAGAATGAAAATATATGAAATTCTCTGACTATTATTTAAGTCCTGGTGCAATTATAGTGTCGCATCCCTGGTAGAAAATCACCCACTTAAAATGGCCGTAAAGGCAAAAACTGGCTAAGTAAAATGTGAAAAAACTGGACATTTTAAATTTCCTAAAAGTATCGATATCTTGGGCATTTTTTATGACTGATAATTATATTTCATGAAAATATCAATGAATCAATTAATTTTTCGGATGTAAAAAACAAAATTATTAATATTTAGGCGTAAGCTGAATAATTTGGATAATTCAAACATATGGCGAAGCTTGTAGGGCTGGTGTGGAACAACGTCTGCGTGGCTCAGTCGGCTAAGGCGCACGGCCGTACTTATTTGGCCTCGTGCAGGGTGTGGGTTCAAGTCTCCGGTCAGACATAATTTTTTCTGATGCAAAAAATTATTGTATACTTTCCTTTAAACTAAAAATTTAATTTCATTTCAACACTTTTCAATTCTAACCTCAAACTGTGATAAACACGTATAACCCAGCTGGGTTACTCGACCTACTATAATGGGCAGTTTGTATTTAAGAACAAGGTAAGCAGATTGAAACCAAGAACTGCCCATTAAGTTGGAGAAAAAGCATTACATTCTGCCTAAGAAATGGCAAAGAAAACTGCCTAGTTCTTAGATTCCATTCCAAGAACTGGCCATTAAGTGGGTTACCGATTCTACCAGGAATACAAGTTTCGGAACTGTAGAAGTGTATCTATACGTGCTGCAGGATGATAAACTCCGGCGGGTTTTGAAAAAGCTAACCAAGAAATTTGGTTTTTCCGTTGGAAAAGTTTATGTTTTCTCTGCTAGCAGCAACCTTCGAAGTAGTACCTAGAATAGGAAGAATGTACTCTTGTCACCGCTAATGCATCGCCTGTCAATATTTGTGTATCTATATAAGTGCCGGGCGTCCGTCAGGACGATTCAAGCACTAGCGTGTATCGCCAGTGACACAGATCCGACGCATAAATGTTGGATACAGAGAGTAAGACACTGCAGCATTTTGGATTATAGGGACCGCAATTGGACTGGACGCTAGGACTGACCAATCGCTCCAGAACATGCTGACTTGCGACATCAAGAACAACATTGATAGTGTCATCAGCGACCACTCCAGGCTCGGCTTCAACTTAATCGAGCTCTCGCCGCTAGACTTCGACGATGTCCTGTCGCTTATTCAATTACAACTTCCCCGGCTAATTCGACTCATACCAGAGCATCAACGGCAACTCTACTGTATTCTCTTCTTCCATAACCTTATTCGTGCATTCCTCCGAAATGAATTAAAGACTACTGGGTCTGATTCCTTCATCTTTAGTTACAACAACTTGAATCCCGACCTGAAAGGCTCGACATCGATCATGCGTCACATATCATCGATGCAGAGGAGTTTATCGTAGTCGGCGAGCGCCTCGACGACAACCAACGGAGCCACTTTCGCCCTCAAGATCCAGCTATCAAAATTCTGCGCTCGAGCAAGGAGCACCATCTGTAGCAGCGTTCAATTAGTGCAAACAGCAATGATCTTATCAAGTTTGAGGATGAGGAAGAGGAAGTAGACGTCAACGAGGAGCCGACGCAGTCCCAGGAGATCGGTAATACCGGAAACCCAGTCAGCCTCAAGTTCAGCATACCCGCGACATCCCACAACAAGTTCAAGTCTACTGCGTTCATGCTGCTGCCCGCCAGCATCATGAAGAACTTCTCAACCCAGCTGATTAAGGATGTCTAGTAACAATGACAGCAAGCCCTTACAATCAATGAACACAACATCACCGGCATCCGACTCCAAAACCTCCAGCTTCTCTAGAACTCCGACACTGTGTAGCAACTGCGCTGATAGATTTCGAGACCTTTGTGCAAGAAGGCCACATCTTGACGGCGGCTTTCAAAAGACCGTATCTTGGCTTGAAAAAAGCTACGTCATTTGTAGCCCGGGTGTGATTGATTTTATGCGATTTCGGTATAGTTATAGTCCTACGTGTTTTTAAAATGTGTGATGATTTACCATAACAATTGAAGAAAATCAATCACATCTGGACTAGGAATGACATAGAAAAGTCTCAAAAGTAAGTTTGCGCCGAGATACGGCTTTTTCAAGCCGCAGCCAAATAGGGCTTCTTAAAACCGTGGCTGAGATAGGGTCTTCTTCAAGCCATGGCCGAGTTACTGTTTTATTGAAACTGCTGCCAAGATACGACCTTTTTGTATCAGGTATCGATATACAAAAACAATATTTAGCTATAATATAGCACTCTGAACTTTCCTCCGCGTATCCGTGGGTAGACAGTCGATCGGGATAATCGGGAATCAGACAAAGAAAGAAACACTCGTGTGAATGGAAAAGAATGGCGTATATTGTCAAAGTTGAAGTCGTGATACAAAAGGTTGCAATAATCCAAGAACGACGCTTGCGCGCGCGAATGTGAGAGGAACGCGCACGGTTTCACAGGCGAAGCCAGGCCGATGATTTGGTGGCGACGAATCTCGGCCTTCGACGGCTTCGACTCGGGTATCGAAAAGAATCTTACTTACTCGATCGCTGGCCGAACGCTTGCCTACTCATCCATACGACCGGTCACGGCTCTCAGGAATAGGTGTGTGCTGCAGTCGTTTTAGAGGCGTTCCTCTAGGCACTCGAATCTTGTTGATCACACTTGTGCGCCGAAATCGAGTCTGAGCGCGCTCTCGCTTCTCGCGGAAAAACTCCTTTGTCAGCGCCGCTGCTGACGTCGTCTGCTAGAGTCTAGTCCTAATCGCGCGACATACGTACGCGCGAGATTCGAAATCTCAGCGCTCGTTACAATATGAATTTATTATATCTTAAAAATATTTTTAACTTTTATGATAACTTTTGATTTTAATTTCTTTGAAACCATATAAAGTAATACTTATATTTTAATAATAAAAAATAATGATCATTATAAAATTCTTAATGACGATCTAATGGAATTAAAAGATCTGATCGCAGGCACAGAAATATTTCTTATCGATGTATTAATATTTTTGTTTTTAAATTTTTATAAATAAAAAACTAGATGAAATTTAAGATTAAATTGCAGAAAAAGTAGAAAATTTCATGGACATAAAATAACCATTTATGCGATAGCTTAATGTTTAACTGATTACGCTCATCCTCACTAATTTGTATCTTGGTATTATAATTATAATTTCTCCTCAAAAAGGTATTGAAACCCTTAAAGGAATTGTCTATCGTGATACGACTTTCTTGCGTTCAGGTGTCGATATACAACAACAATATTTAGCTATAGTAGCACTCTGAACTTTAATAAAACGCATTAAAAAGGTATGAAATCAGTTTAAAAACACCGTTTACAAGATAAAAATGTTGGCAACTATAAGTTTTGTATCCATTCTCACCAATCTCTATCTTACTATTATAATTATGATTTCTCTTCAAAAAGGTATGAAATCCTTTAAGAAATTGTCCAATGATTTTCTATATTTTCATCAATATACGCTTATGAATGCAGTGAAATAAGTTTTAAAAATGTCAATTGTTAAGAATTAGCAAACTGACAACAATTATTTCTTACTACTTCAAGAAGAATTTATTTGACTACTAGCAAGAAACATTCGCTTTGCTCGCGATTTACAAATCAATTGTAACGATATTTAATTGATTCCGAGGTTAGGGAGCGCTCGCTAAGAGAGGACGCGAGTTAAGAAGCTCCAGCTAAAAAGGCGATTTTGAAAAGAAATAGACGATTAAAGAAGGAGAGTTAGTCAGGAAAAGTGAGAGAATTAATTAAAAAGCGAGGGAAAGTGAAGGCGGAAAAAAGAAAGAAGATTGGTGTTAGGAAAGTGAAAAGAAAAAAGTCAGGAGGAAGAGGTTAAGAACGCCACAAAAATGGCGGATACGGGAGAAACAAAGAGCCCAGAAAGTAAGATAGGAGAGAAGAAGGAAGAAATCAAAAGACCGAGAGGAAGGCCGAGGAAAGAAGAAAAAGCAAAAGAACAGGCAGGGCAGATGAGAAGCTACTTAGAAAACGGCAACTGCGGATTTCAAGTAGCATTCGGCACGGGGAGAAAAATAGAGCACTCACCGGTAAACGGAAAAGAAGGCGATTCTGGCAAGATACACGAAGAAGGGAAAGTGGATGATGAAAGAAACTGGGGGAGGAAGGAGAAGAATGAGGAAGAAGACGAGGTAGTCGAGGAGTCATCGGAAAGGACAAAAACAGCAGGGGCATCGGAAACAGGGACAACGGCATCGGGAACAACGGCGACAGTGGAGCGGAAGGAGACGACAGTACCGGCAGAGGCAGAGATACCAGCAGGGGACAAAAAGAAAGAAGATGCGGGAAAGGTATCAACAGAGGACGCCACGGGAACGGGAGCAGAGTCGACAACGGAAGAACTAGTGGTAGTACGTAAGTTAATTAAGGACCTAGAAAATAAGATAGATAGGATAGATAGGGAGAAAAGATCATTAGAGAAGGAGATGAACGAGATGAGGGAAAAAGTAAGGTTAGAGAGAATAATCAATGAGGGTTTGAGAAGAGATATAGAGCTGGTTAAAAAAGAAAGAATAATGGATAAAAACAGAATGAACGAGCTTGAATTAGTGATAGAAGAGTTGTTAGAAAAAGAGAGGGACACATTGGGAAAAGAACAGAATGTCGAAAATAACAATAATAATAATGAGGAAAAAGAGTCGGTGCGCGGGGACGGAGCAGGCGAAAAGGAAGAGGGCGAGTTAGATATTGAAAACAGCGAGGAAGAGAATAATAATAATAATAAGGGAGGTGGTCTAGGAAATATAAAAAGGGATTATTTAAAGGTTATTCCAGAGAAGTTAGGGGAAGGAGAATTAGAATGGGAAATGTCAGAGAGAAAAAACAGAAAGAAAAACATATTTATTAGGGGAGTAAGAACGGTAGGGGCTAGAATAAAAGAGGAAATTGAGGGAATTATAAAAGAAAAACTAGATGAGGCTATTTATATAAAGAAAGTGAGCGCGATAGGAGGTGGATTAGTAGTAGAGTTAGAGTCTATGGAAAATAAAATAGAAGTGATGAGAAAGAGGGGCATGTTAAAAGGGATGAATGTGTGGATAGAAGATGATCTAACGGAAAGAGAAAAGGAGATACAAAATTGGCTAAAAATGATTGCAGAAGAGGAAAGGGGAAGAAGGCTAGAAACGCAGGTAGGATATCAGAAAATAAAAGTAAATGGATGTTGGTATGAATGGAGCGAGAAGAAGGGTAGGATAGAAGAAGCAGGGGAAGGGGGGTTTCGGAAATAAGGGATAGAAGGAGGAGGGGATAAAAATAGTGTCATGGAATGTAGCGGGAATTAGTAAGGCGAGGGAGGCCAAAGAGTACCTAGAGAAATTTGATATAGTAGCGTTGCAAGAAACGTGGCTAGAAAAAGATAAAGAGAGGGATTGGATTAATAGATTAGGGAAAAACTACAAGTGGAAAGCCAAAGCAGCTATAAGACTGAACAAGAAAGGGAGAGGAATGGGGGGAGTGTTAGCAGGAGTTAAGAATAATATAAAAACGGATAGCATGGAGGATTGGGGGTATGGAATAATTATAAGAGGAATCGATTTAGAAGAAGAGCGAAAACTAAATGTGATAGTACTGTACATAAATAGAGAAATAGATGCGGCTCTGAAAGAGTTGAAAGAGATAACAGAAGGAATGTTAGAGAAAGGAGAACAGATCTTTATAACAGGAGATTTTAATGCGAGAATAGGAGACTGGCAGATAGGAAAAGAAGGGGAAAAAGAAATAAGTAGAAACTCAAGCGATGAAGTTGTTAATGCGAAGGGGAAGAAGCTTGTAAACTTCTGTGAAGAAGTAGGATGCGTAATAAAAAATGGTTGTACAAAGGGGGATTGGGAGGGGAAACAAACGTTCATAGGAGGGACAAGTTACTCAGTACTTGACCTGGTGGTAGAAAGAGAAAACGAGAAAGGTAGTGTAATAGAAGAAGTGATAGTTAGAGAGAGAATAGAGTCTAACCATTTACCGGTAGAAATTATATTAAGGGGAGTAAAAAAGGATAATGGAAATTTAGAGAGAGAATAGAGTCTAACCATTTACCGGTAGAAATTATATTAAGGGGAGTAAAAAAGGATAATGGAAATTTAGAGAGAGATAGACATAATAAAAATAGAGAGAAAAAACTGAGGTGGGTAGAAAATAGAGGGAGGGAATACAGAGAAAGAATTCAAAAAAAAAATTTTTTTTTGGTAACGGCTGGCCAGCAAACACTGACATTTTCTTGCAGTTGGCCACCGCTGGTAAAACTTTTCAATTGCAAGAAAAAGTCAGATAAACTTTATTTGCAGCATAGATCATGCATTCATAATGTTATATCGTTAATAATCAAAAATCAGATTGATAAATAACACAGTTTACAACGTAAAGTAAGTTACTTAAATGCGCGTATTTTAGATTAGAGTTCGGGTTTAGGTGAGCACATGGCTTGAGCGCTGTGCTCCGTCGATAACTTTTTACCGACGGTGCGCCGAAATCACACAAAAATCCACCAGCGTTAGCCAACCGTCACACACTTTTTACGGTATCCGCTGGCGAATCATAATATCTGAAAGTACGCGGATCGGCCAGGAGAGATGGTACTTTTTTTACCGGGGTAGTGCATCTATAAGAGCATAAAATTGCCTACTTTTTCCCGTAAGATTTTCCAGATTGACCATTCCATTCAATTTTTATGATAAAAAAAGTTAATTTTTAAAAAAAATTTAATATCTCCAAAACTAAATCGCCAAACGTTTTGAAAAAATGTACGACAATAAAAAATGATAATATCTGTAAAAATTTTAAACCATTTCGATGACTAGTTTTCAAGCTAAATATTGAAAGCTAAAAAAATGGGATTTCTATGTCATACAATTACGGGAGTAAAAAGAAAGACTTTAATTAAGTTGAAATTTTGAGAAAATACAGATCTTTTGCTTACCTCGGCTAAGTTCTTTTTGCAGCTTATGAAACCGATTAGTCTAAAAGGTATTAAGATTCAAATTCTTTGTCTCTCAATCTGTATACCCTGTATAACTGAAAATTACTATTTTTGTTAAACCTTTTAACTCGCTAACTAAAGTTCAGAATATTTTGAGAAAATTCATGTTTTTATGAGGACTGGTATTTAAAATGTTGAGTTTAAAATTTTTTCATGAAAATTATATGATTTGATATTGTGACGGGTACTCCTTCAGTAAAATAATTAAGATTGAAAGTATATGAAAAATCATTAATACACTGTATATTTGAACAATATTTTATCTATTAGAACTATTAATGTTGTTGGGAGAAGAGGAAAAAAACCGCTGCCAAAGAATTGGCAGCGGTTTTTAGGCACTTGCCCAGTATAAAGAGTTTCGAAGAGACGTCTTATACCCAGGGTGAACGCCTATTGGATTTGACAAAAAATGTGTTTTTTTTTTTCAATTCTTTCTGAGCCATTTTTTACACAAAGGTTTTTTCATAAAACTATTTTGGCTATTTTATAGAAAATTAAATTCTGAACAAATTCACAGTATTTAAAAATTCTAAATACCCAATTGAAAAAAGTCTTTCTACTAGCGAAGCCTCATTTTCCAAAAAGGACTTTCCGTCCGTGCGCAAGACCTGATGTTCATAAGAAGTGAGCTAATATTACACAACATACTTGCTAAAAACAACTTTTTTTTAGTCAAATTCACTATTTATATTAAATATACTATATTCTACCTGATCAGCATGTATATGCATCTTTTTAGACATACTTTTGTAGACCAATAAAGGTAGACACTGACATTTCTTTACTATACCCATACTAAATTCTTGAAAAACTAAACTTTTCACACTTGCTTCTATGAAATACTTCTACAATAACTATATATGTTCAATATACTATATTCTAAGCCATCACGAAGCATATGTATCTGTATATACGTATATTTGATATTTTATACATCTGCATAACTTTAAATCTTAAGAAAATAGGAATTGTTTTCACTCTAACTATATTAAACACTTGCACTGTAACTGTATATTATCATACTCATCACCGTGTATATATACGCATACTTTTACTAATTTTTATATACACTACGCCTAGCCTAAATTTTTTAAAAAACCTTATATTACATGTCATACTTGCTTAAATCAACTTTTTTCACTCAAACTCACTATATATATATATATATATATATTGAATATACTACATACTACATTAAGCCTAGCCTAAGTTAAAAAAAAAACTTATATTACACTTCCTATTTGCTTGAATCACCTTTTTTCACTTAAACTCACTATATATATATATATATATATATATATATATATATATATATATATATATATATATATATATATATATATATATTAAATATACTGTATTCATCACTAAGCCTTGCCTAAATTTTTTTAAAAAACTTTATATTACACATACTTGCTCATACTTTCTTGAATCAACTTTTTTGACTCAAACTCACTATATATAATGAATATACTATATACTACACTAAGCCTAGCTTAAATTAAAAAAAAAACTTCTATTACATGCCATACTTGATTGAATAAACTTTTTTTCACTCAAACTCACTATGTGTACTGAATATACTCTATTCAACACTACGCCTGGCTTCAATTTTTTAAAAAAACTTTATATTACATGCCATACTTGCTTGAATCAACTTTTTTCACTCAAACTCGCTATATATATTGAATATACTATATTCTGCACTGCACATAGCCTAAATTAAAAAAAAGCCTTATATTACATGCCATACTTGCTTGAATCAACTTTTTTTCACTCAAACTCACTATATATACTGAATATGCAATATTCTGCACAACGTCTAGACAAAATTTTTAAAATAGCCTTATATTACACATACGTGCTCATACTTGCTTGAATCAACTTTTTTCACTCAAACTCGCTATATATATTGAATATACTATATTCTACACTACGCCTAGCCTAAATTCTTAAAAAAACCTTATATTACATGCCATACTTGATTGAATAAACTTTTTTCACTCAAACTCGCTATATATATTGAATATACTATATTCTACACTACACCTAGCCTAAATTAAAAAACAAAACTTATATTTCATGTTATACTTGATTGAAGCAACTTCTTTCACTCAAACTCACTATGTATATATATTGAATATACTATATACTACACTAAGCCTAGCCTAAATTAAAATAAAAACTTAAATTACAAGTCATACTTGCTTGAATCAACTTTTTTCACACAAACTCACTATATATATTGAATATACTATATTCTACACTACGCCTAGCCTAAATTCTTAAAAAAACCTTATATTACATGGCATACTTGATTGAATCAACGTATTTCACTCAAACTCACAATATATATTGAATATATTATATACTGCACTAAACCTAGCCGAAATTAAGAAAAAAACTTATATTACATGTCATACTTGCTTGAATCAACGTATTTCACTCAAACTCTCTATATATGTTAAATATATTTTATACTGCACTAAGCCTAGCCTAAATTAAAAAAAAAACTTATATTACATGTCATACTTGCTTGAATCAACTTTTTTCACTCAAACTCACTATGTGTACTGAATATACGATATTCTGCACAACGCCTAGACTAAATTTTTAAAATATCTTTATATTATACATACTTGCTCATATTTGCTTGAATCAACTTTTTTTCTCTCAAACTCACTATATATACTGAATATGCAATATTCTGCTCAACGTCTAGACTAAATTTTTAAAATAGCCTTATATTACACATACGTGCTCATACTTGCTTGAATCAACTTTTTTCACTCAAACTCGCTATATATATTGAATATACTATATTCTACACTACACCTAGCCTAAATTTAAAAAAAACTTATATTACATGTCATACTTGATTGAATCAACGTATTTCACTCAAACTCTCTATATATATTGAATATACTATATTCTACACTACAGCTAGCCTACATTAAAATAAAAACTTATATTACAAGTCATACTTGCTTGAATCAACTTTTTTCACTCAAACTCACTATATATATTGAATATACTATATGCTACACTACACCTAGTTCAAATTAAAAAAAAAACTTATATTACATGTGATACTTGATTGAATCAACGTATTTCACTCAAACTCACAATATATATTGAATATATTATATACTACACTAAACCTAGCCTAAATTAAAATAAAAACTTATATTACATGTCATACTTGCTTGAATCAACGTAATTCACTCAAACTCACTATATATACTGAATATACGATATTCTGCAAAACGCCTAGACTACATTTTTATAAGATCTTTATATTACACATACTTGCTCATATTTGCTTGAATCAACTTTTTTCACTCAAACTCGCTATATATATTGAAAATACTATATTCTACACTACACCTAGCCTAAATTAAAAAAAAAGCCTTATATTACATGCCATGCTTGATTGAATCAACGTATTTCACTCAAACTCTCTATATATATTAAATATACTATATTCTACACTACGCATGTATTAATTTTTTCAAAAAAAACTTTATATTACATGCCATACTTGCTTGAATCAACTTTTTTCACTCAAACTAACTATATATATTGAATATACTATATTCTACACTACACCTAGCCTACATTAAAATAAAAACTTATATTACAAGTCATACTTGCTTGAATCAACTTTTTTCACTCAAACTCACTATATATATTGAATATACTATATGCTACACTACACCTAGTTCAAATTAAAAAAAAAACTTATATTACATGTGATACTTGATTGAATCAACGTATTTCACTCAAACTCACAATATATACTGAATATACGATATTCTGCAAAACGCCTAGACTACATTTTTATAAGATCTTTATATTACACATACTTGCTCATATTTGCTTGAATCATCTTTTTTCACTCAAACTCACTATATATATTGAATATACTGTATTCAACACTAAGCCTAGCCTAATTTTTCAAAAAAAACTTTATATTACATGCCATACTTGCTTGAATAAACTTTTTTCACTCAAACTCACTATATATATTGAATATACTATATTCTTCACTACACCTAGCCTAAATTAAAAAAAAAACTTATATTACATGTCATACTTGATTGAATCAACGTATTTCACTCAAACTCACTATATATACTGAATATACGATATTCTGCAAAACGCCTAGACTACATTTTTATAAGATCTTTATATTACACATACTTGCTCATATTTGCTTGAATCATCTTTTTTCACTCAAACTCACTATATATATTGAATATACTGTATTCAACACTAAGCCTAGCCTAATTTTTCAAAAAAAACTTTATATTACATGCCATACTTGCTTGAATAAACTTTTTTCACTCAAACTCACTATATATATTGAATATACTATATTCTTCACTACACCTAGCCTAAATTAAAAAAAAACTTATATTACATGTCATACTTGATTGAATCAACGTATTTCACTCAAACTCTCTATATATATTGAATATACTATATTCTACACTACAGCTAGCCTACATTAAAATAAAAACTTATATTACAAGTCATACTTGCTTGAATCAACTTTTTTCACTCAAACTCACTATATATATTGAATATACTATATGCTACACTACACCTAGTTCAAATTAAAAAAAAAACTTATATTACATGTGATACTTGATTGAATCAACGTATTTCACTCAAACTCACAATATATATTGAATATATTATATACTACACTAAACCTAGCCTAAATTAAAATAAAAACTTATATTACATGTCATACTTGATTGAATCAACGTATTTCACTCAAACTCACTATATATACTGAATATACGATATTCTGCAAAACGCCTAGACTACATTTTTATAAGATCTTTATATTACACATACTTGCTCATATTTGCTTGAATCAACTTTTTTCACTCAAACTCGCTATATATATTGAAAATACTATATTCTACACTACACCTAGCCTAAATTAAAAAAAAAGCCTTATATTACATGTCATACTTGATTGAATCAACGTATTTCACTCAAACTCACTATATATACTGAATATACGATATTCTGCAAAACGCCTAGACTACATTTTTATAAGATCTTTATATTACACATACTTGCTCATATTTGCTTGAATCATCTTTTTTCACTCAAACTCACTATATATATTGAATATACTGTATTCAACACTAAGCCTAGCCTAATTTTTCAAAAAAAACTTTATATTACATGCCATACTTGCTTGAATAAACTTTTTTCACTCAAACTCACTATATATATTGAATATACTATATTCTTCACTACACCTAGCCTAAATTAAAAAAAAACTTATATTACATGTCATACTTGATTGAATCAACGTATTTCACTCAAACTCACTATATATACTGAATATACGATATTCTGCAAAACGCCTAGACTACATTTTTATAAGATCTTTATATTACACATACTTGCTCATATTTGCTTGAATCATCTTTTTTCACTCAAACTCACTATATATATTGAATATACTGTATTCAACACTAAGCCTAGCCTAATTTTTCAAAAAAAACTTTATATTACATGCCATACTTGCTTGAATAAACTTTTTTCACTCAAACTCACTATATATATTGAATATACTATATTCTTCACTACACCTAGCCTAAATTAAAAAAAAACTTATATTACATGTCATACTTGATTGAATCAACGTATTTCACTCAAACTCACTATATATACTGAATATACGATATTCTGCAAAACGCCTAGACTAAATTTTTAAAATATCTTTATATTATACATACTTGCTCATATTTGCTTGAATCAACTTTTTTCACTCAAACTCGCTATATATATTGAAAATACTATATTCTACACTACACCTAGCCTAAATTAAAAAAAAAGCCTTATATTACATGCCATGCTTGATTGAATAAACTTTTATCACTCAAACTAACTATATATATTGAATATACTATATTCTACACTACACCTAGCCTACATTAAAATAAAAACTTATATTACAAGTCATACTTGCTTGAATCAACTTTTTTCACTCAAACTCACTATATATATTGAATATACTATATGCTACACTACACCTAGTTCAAATTAAAAAAAAAACTTATATTACACGTGATACTTGATTGAATCAACGTATTTCACTCAAACTCACAATATATACTGAATATACGATATTCTGCAAAACGCCTAGACTACATTTTTATAAGATCTTTATATTACACATACTTGCTCATATTTGCTTGAATCATCTTTTTTCACTCAAACTCACTATATATACTTAATATACTGTATTCAACACTACGCCTGTCTTAAATTTTTCAAAAAAAACTATATATTACATGCCATACTTGCTTGAATCAACTTTTTTCACTCAAACTCACTATGTGTACTGAATATACGATATTCTGCACAACGCCTAGACTAAATTTTTAAAATATCCTTATATTACACATACTTGCTCAGATTTGCTTGAATCAACTTTTTTCACTCAAACTCACTATATATACTTAATATACTGTATTCAACACTACGCCTGTCTTAAATTTTTCAAAAAAAACTATATATTACATGCCATACTTGCTTGAATCAACTTTTTTCACTCAAACTCACTATGTGTACTGAATATACGATATTCTGCACAACGCCTAGACTAAATTTTTAAAATATCCTTATATTACACATACTTGCTCAGATTTGCTTGAATCAACTTTTTTCACTCAAACTCGCTATATATATTGAATATACTATATTCTACACTACACCTAGCCTAAATTAAAATAAAAACTTATATTACAAGTCATACTTGCTTGAATCACCTTTTTTCACTCAAACTCACTATATATACTGAATCTACGATATTCTGCACAACGCCTAGACTAAATTAAAAAAAAAAACTTATATTACATGTCATACTTGCTTAAATCAACTTTTTTCACTCAAACTCACTATATATACTAAATATACGATATTCTCCACTAACGCCTAGTCTAAATTAAAAAAAAACTTATATTACATGTGATACTTGATTGAATCAACGTATTTCACTCAAACTCACTATATATACTGAATATACGATATTCTGCACAACGCCTAGCCTAAATTAAAAAAAAAACTTATATTACATGTCATACTTGCTTAAATCAACTTTTTTCACTCAATCTCACTATATATACTAAATATACTGTTTTCAACACTACGCCTGTCTTAAATTTTTCAAAAAAAAACTATATATTACATGCCATACTTGCTTGAATCAACTTTTTTCACTCAAACTCACTATATATACTGAATATACGATATTCTGCACAACGCCTAGACTAAATTCTTAAAAAAACCTTATATTACATGCCATACTTGATTGAATCAACTTTTTTCACTCAAACTCACTATATATACTGAATATACGATATTCTGCACAACGCCTAGCCTAAATTAAAAAAAAAACTTATATTACATGTCATACTTGCTTAAATCAACTTTTTTCACTCAATCTCACTATATATACTTAATATACTGTATTCAACACTACGCCTGTCTTAAATTTTTCAAAAAAAACTATATATTACATGCCATACTTGCTAGAATCAACTTTTTTCACTCAAACTCACTATATATACTGAATATATCATATTCTGCACAACGTCTAGACTAAATTTTTAAAATAGCCTTTTATTACACATACTTGCTCATACTTGCTTGAATCAACTTTTTTAACTCAGACTCACTATATATATTGAATATACTATATTCTACACTACGCCTAGCCTAAATTCTTAAAAAAACCTTATATTACATGGCATACTTGATTGAATAAACTTTTTTCACTGAAACTCGCTATATATATTGAATATACTATATTCTACACTACACCTAGCCTAAATTAAAAAAAAAAACTTATATTGCACTTCATACTTGCTTGAATCAACTTTTTTCACTCAAACTCACTATATATTGAATAGACTATATTCTACACTACGCCTAGCCTAAATTCTTGAAAAAAAACCTTATATTACATGCCATGCTTGATTGAATAAACTTTTTTCACTCAAACTCACTATATATATATTGAATATACGATATTCTGCACAACGCCTAGCCTAAATTAAAAAAAAACTTTTATTACATGTCGTAATTGCTTGAATCAACTTTTTTCACTCAAACTCACTATATATACTAAATATACTGTATTCAACACTACGCCTGTCTTAAATTTTTCAAAAAAAACTTTATATTACATGTCATACTTGCTTGAATCAACTTTTTTCACTCAAACTCACTATATATACTGAATATACGATATTCTGCACAACGCCTAGCCTAAATTAAAAGAAAAAACTTATATTACATGTCATACTTGCTTAAATCAACTTTTTTCACTCAAACTCACTATATATACTAGATATACAATATTCTGCACAACGTCTAGACTAAATTTTTAAAATAGCCTTATATTACACATACTTGCTCATACTTGCTTGAATCAACTTTTTTAACTCAGACTCACTATATATATTGAATATACTATATTCTACACTACGCCTAGCCTAAATTCTTAAAAAAACCTTATATTACATGCCATACTTGATTGAATAAACTTTTTTCACTGAAACTCGCTATATATATTGAATATACTATATTCTACACTACACCTAGCCTAAATTAAAAAAAAAAAACTTATATTGCACTTCATACTTGCTTGAATCACCTTTTCTCACTTAAACTCACTATATATTGAATAGACTATATTCTACACTGCGCCTAGCCTAAATTCTTAAAAAAAAACCTTATATTACATGCCATGCTTGATTGAATAAACTTTTTTCACTCAAACTCACTATATATACTGAATATACGATATTCTGCACAACGCCTAGCCTAAATTAAAAAAAAACTTATATTACATGTCATACTTGCTTAAATCAACTTTTTTCACTCAATCTCACTATATATACTAAATATACTGTATTCAACACTACGCCTGTCTTAAATTTTTCAAAAAAAACTTTATATTACATGACATACTTGCTTGAATCAACTTTTTTCACTCAAACTCACTATATATACTAAATATACTGTATTCAACACTATGCCTGTCTTAAATTTTTCAAAATAAACTTTATATTACATGCCATACTTGCTTGAATCAACTTTTTTCACTCAAACTCACTATATATACTGAATATACGATATTCTGCACAACGCCTAGCCTAAATTAAAAAAAAAACCTTATATTACATGCCATGCTTGATTGAATAAACTTTTTTCACTCAAACTCACTATATATATTTTGAATATATTATATACTTCACTAAGTCTAGCCTAAATTAAAAAAAAACTTTTATTACATGTCGTAATTGCTTCAATCAACTTTTTTCACTCAAACTCACTATATATACTTAATATACTGTATTCAACACTACGCCTGTCTTAAATTTTTCAAAAAAAACTATATATTACATGCCATACTTGCTTGAATCAACTTTTTTCACTCAAACTCACTATATATACTAAATATACTGTATTCAACACTATGCCTGTCTTAAATTTTTCAAAATAAACTTTATATTACATGCCATACTTGCTTGAATCAACTTTTTTCACTCAAACTCACTATATATACTGAATATACGATATTCTGCACAACGCCTTGCCTAAATTAAAAAAAAAACTTATATTACATGTCATACTTGCTTAAATCAACTTTTTTCACTCAAACTCACTATATATACTGAATATATCATATTCTGCACAACGTCTAGACTAAATTTTTAAAATAGCCTTTTATTACACATACTTGCTCATACTTGCTTGAATCAACTTTTTTAACTCAGACTCACTATATATATTGAATATACTATATTCTACACTACGCCTAGCCTAAATTCTTAAAAAAACCTTATATTACATGGCATACTTGATTGAATAAACTTTTTTCACTGAAACTCGCTATATATATATTGAATATACTATATTCTACACTACACCTAGCCTAAATTAAAATAAAACCTTATATTACAAGTTATACTTGCTTGAATCAACTTTTTTCACTCAAACTCACTATATATACTGAATATACGATATTCTGCACAACGCCTAGCCTAAATTACAAAAAAACTTATATTACATGCCATACTTGATTGAATCAACTTTTTTCACTCAAACTCACTATATATACTGAATATACGATATTCTGCACAACGCCTAGCCTAAATTACAAAAAAACTTATATTACATGCCATACTTGATTGAATCAACTTTTTTCACTCAAACTCACTATATATACTGAATATACGATATTCTGCACAACGCCTAGCCTAAATTAAAAAAAAACTTATATTACATGTCATACTTGCTTAAATCAACTTTTTTCACTCAATCTCACTATATATACTAAATATACTGTATTCAACACTACGTCTGTCTTAAATTTTTCAAAAAAAACTTTATATTACATGCCATACTTGCTTGAATCAACTTTTCCACTCAAACTCGCTATATATACTGAATATACGATATTCTGCACAACGCCTAGTCTAAATTAAAAAAAAAACTTATATTACATGTGATACTTGATTGAATCAACGTATTTCACTCAAACTCACTATATATATTGAATATACTATATTCGACACTACACCTAGCCTAAATTCTTAAAAAAACCTTATATTACATGCCATACTTGATTGAATCAACTTTTTTCACTCAAACTCACTATATATACTGAATATACGATATTCTGCACAACGCCTAGCCTAAATTAAAAGAAAAAACTTATATTACATGTCATACTTGCTTAAATCAACTTTTTTCACTCAAACTCACTATATATACTAGATATACAATATTCTGCACAACGTCTAGACTAAATTTTTAAAATAGCCTTTTATTACACATACTTGCTCATACTTGCTTGAATCAACTTTTTTAACTCAGACTCACTATATATATTGAATATACTATATTCTACACTACGCCTAGCCTAAATTCTTAAAAAAACCTTATATTACATGGCATACTTGATTGAATAAACTTTTTTCACTCAAACTCACTATATATACTGAATATACGATATTCTGCACAACGCCTAGCCTAAATTAAAAAAAAACTTATATTACATGTCATACTTGCTTAAATCAACTTTTTTCACTCAATCTCACTATATATACTAAATATACTGTATTCAACACTACGCCTGTCTTAAATTTTTCAAAAAAAACTTTATATTACATGACATACTTGCTTGAATCAACTTTTTTCACTCAAACTCACTATATATACTGAATATACGATATTCTGCACAACGCCTAGCCTAAATTAAAAAAAAAACCTTATATTACATGCCATGCTTGATTGAATAAACTTTTTTCACTCAAACTCACTATATATATTTTGAATATATTATATACTTCACTAAGTCTAGCCTAAATTAAAAAAAAACTTTTATTACATGTCGTAATTGCTTGAATCAACTTTTTTCACTCAAACTCACTATATATACTTAATATACTGTATTCAACACTACGCCTGTCTTAAATTTTTCAAAAAAAACTATATATTACATGCCATACTTGCTTGAATCAACTTTTTTCACTCAAACTCACTATATATACTGAATATATCATATTCTGCACAACGTCTAGACTAAATTTTTAAAATAGCCTTTTATTACACATACTTGCTCATACTTGCTTGAATCAACTTTTTTAACTCAGACTCACTATATATATTGAATATACTATATTCTACACTACACCTAGCCTAAATTAAAATAAAACCTTATATTACAAGTTATACTTGCTTGAATCAACTTTTTTCACTCAAACTCACTATATATACTAAATATACTATATTCTACACTACACCTAGCCTAAATTAAAAAAAGCCTTATATTACATGCCATACTTGATTGAATCAACTTTTTTCACTCAAACTCACTATATATACTGAATATACGATATTCTGCACAACGCCTAGCCTAAATTAAAAAAAAACTTATATTACATGCCATACTTGATTGAATCAACTTTTTTCACTCAAACTCACTATATATACTGAATATACGATATTCTGCACAACGCCTAGCCTAAATTAAAAAAAAACTTATATTACATGTCATACTTGCTTAAATCAACTTTTTTCACTCAATCTCACTATATATACTAAATATACTGTATTCAACACTACGTCTGTCTTAAATTTTTCAAAAAAAACTTTATATTACATGCCATACTTGCTTGAATCAACTTTTCCACTCAAACTCGCTATATATACTGAATATACGATATTCTGCACAACGCCTAGTCTAAATTAAAAAAAAAACTTATATTACATGTGATACTTGATTGAATCAACGTATTTCACTCAAACTCACTATATATATTGAATATACTATATTCGACACTACACCTAGCCTAAATTCTTAAAAAAACCTTATATTACATGCCATACTTGATTGAATCAACTTTTTTCACTCAAACTCACTATATATACTGAATATACGATATTCTGCACAACGCCTAGCCTAAATTAAAAGAAAAAACTTATATTACATGTCATACTTGCTTAAATCAACTTTTTTCACTCAATCTCACTATATATACTAAATATACTGTATTCAACACTACGCCTGTCTTAAATTTTTCAAAAAAAACTTTATATTACATGACATACTTGCTTGAATCAACTTTTTTCACTCAAACTCACTATATATACTGAATATACGATATTCTGCACAACGCCTAGCCTAAATTAAAAAAAAAACCTTATATTACATGCCATGCTTGATTGAATAAACTTTTTTCACTCAAACTCACTATATATATTTTGAATATATTATATACTTCACTAAGTCTAGCCTAAATTAAAAAAAAACTTTTATTACATGTCGTAATTGCTTGAATCAACTTTTTTCACTCAAACTCACTATATATACTTAATATACTGTATTCAACACTACGCCTGTCTTAAATTTTTCAAAAAAAACTATATATTACATGCCATACTTGCTTGAATCAACTTTTTTCACTCAAACTCACTATATATACTGAATATATCATATTCTGCACAACGTCTAGACTAAATTTTTAAAATAGCCTTTTATTACACATACTTGCTCATACTTGCTTGAATCAACTTTTTTAACTCAGACTCACTATATATATTGAATATACTATATTCTACACTACACCTAGCCTAAATTAAAATAAAACCTTATATTACAAGTTATACTTGCTTGAATCAACTTTTTTCACTCAAACTCACTATATATACTAAATATACTATATTCTACACTACACCTAGCCTAAATTAAAAAAAGCCTTATATTACATGCCATACTTGATTGAATCAACTTTTTTCACTCAAACTCACTATATATACTGAATATACGATATTCTGCACAACGCCTAGCCTAAATTAAAAAAAAACTTATATTACATGCCATACTTGATTGAATCAACTTTTTTCACTCAAACTCACTATATATACTGAATATACGATATTCTGCACAACGCCTAGCCTAAATTAAAAAAAAACTTATATTACATGTCATACTTGCTTAAATCAACTTTTTTCACTCAATCTCACTATATATACTAAATATACTGTATTCAACACTACGTCTGTCTTAAATTTTTCAAAAAAAACTTTATATTACATGCCATACTTGCTTGAATCAACTTTTCCACTCAAACTCGCTATATATACTGAATATACGATATTCTGCACAACGCCTAGTCTAAATTAAAAAAAAAACTTATATTACATGTGATACTTGATTGAATCAACGTATTTCACTCAAACTCACTATATATATTGAATATACTATATTCGACACTACACCTAGCCTAAATTCTTAAAAAAACCTTATATTACATGCCATACTTGATTGAATCAACTTTTTTCACTCAAACTCACTATATATACTGAATATACGATATTCTGCACAACGCCTAGCCTAAATTAAAAGAAAAAACTTATATTACATGTCATACTTGCTTAAATCAACTTTTTTCACTCAAACTCACTATATATACTAGATATACAATATTCTGCACAACGTCTAGACTAAATTTTTAAAATAGCCTTTTATTACACATACTTGCTCATACTTGCTTGAATCAACTTTTTTAACTCAGACTCACTATATATATTGAATATACTATATTCTACACTACGCCTAGCCTAAATTCTTAAAAAAACCTTATATTACATGGCATACTTGATTGAATCAACTTTTTTCACTCAAACTCACTATATATACTGAATATACGATATTCTGCACAACGCCTAGCCTAAATTAAAAAAAAACTTATATTACATGTCATACTTGCTTAAATCAACTTTTTTCACTCAATCTCACTATATATACTAAATATACTGTATTCAACACTACGCCTGTCTTAAATTTTTCAAAAAAAACTTTATATTACATGACATACTTGCTTGAATCAACTTTTTTCACTCAAACTCACTATATATATTGAATATACTATATTCTACACTATGCCTGTCTTAAATTTTTCAAAAAAAACTTTATATTACATGCCATACTTGCTTGAATAAACTTTTTTCACTCAAACTCAGTATATATATTGAATATACGATATTCTGCACAACGCCTAGACTAAATTAAAAAAAATACTTATATTACATGCCATACTTGCTTGAATCAACTTTTCCACTCAAACTCGCTATATATACTGAATATACGATATTCTGCACAACGCCTAGTCTAAATTAAAAAAAAACTTATATTACATGTGATACTTGATTGAATCAAGGTATTTCACTCAAACTCACTATATATATTGAATATACTATATTCTACACTACACCTAGCCTAAGTTCTTACAAAACCTTATATTACATGCCATGCTTGCTTAAATCAACTTTTTTCACTCAAACTCACTATATATACTGAATATATCATATTCTGCACAACGTCTAGACTAAATTTTTAAAATAGCCTTTTATTACACATACTTGCTCATACTTGCTTGAATCAACTTTTTTAACTCAGACTCACTATATATATTGAATATACTATATTCTACACTACGCCTAGCCTAAATTCTTAAAAAAACCTTATATTACATGGCATACTTGATTGAATAAACTTTTTTCACTGAAACTCGCTATATATATATATTGAATATACTATATTCTACACTACACCTAGCCTAAATTAAAATAAAACCTTATATTACAAGTTATACTTGCTTGAATCAACTTTTTTCACTCAAACTCACTATATATACTAAATATACTGTATTCAACACTACGCCTGTCTTAAATTTTTCAAAGAAATCTTTATATTACATGCCATACTTGCTTGAATCAACTTTTTTCACTCAAACTCACTATATATACTGAATATACGATATTCTGCACAACGCCTAGCCTAAATTAAAAGAAAAAACTTATATTACATGTCATACTTGCTTAAATCAACTTTTTTCACTCAAACTCACTATATATACTAGATATACAATATTCTGCACAACGTCTAGACTAAATTTTTAAAATAGCCTTATATTACACATACTTGCTCATACTTGCTTGAATCAACTTTTTTAACTCAGACTCACTATATATATTGAATATACTATATTCTACACTACGCCTAGCCTAAATTCTTAAAAAAACCTTATATTACATGCCATACTTGATTGAATAAACTTTTTTCACTGAAACTCGCTATATATATTGAATATACTATATTCTACACTACACCTAGCCTAAATTAAAAAAAAAACTTATATTGCACTTCATACTTGCTTGAATCACCTTTTCTCACTCAAACTCACTATATATATTTTGAATATATTATATACTTCACTAAGCCTAGCCTAAATTAAAAAAAAACTTTTATTACATGTCGTAATTGCTCGAATCAACTTTTTTCACTCAAACTCACTATATATACTTAATATACTGTATTCAACACTACGCCTGTCTTAAATTTTTCAAAAAAAACTATATATTACATGCCATACTTGCTTGAATCAACTTTTTTCACTCAAACTCACTATATATACTGAATATATCATATTCTGCACAACGTCTAGACTAAATTTTTAAAATAGCCTTTTATTACACATACTTGCTCATACTTGCTTGAATCAACTTTTTTAACTCAGACTCACTATATATATTGAATATACTATATTCTACACTACACCTAGCCTAAATTAAAAAAAAAAACTTATATTGCACTTCATACTTGCTTGAATCACCTTTTCTCACTTAAACTCACTATATATTGAATAGACTATATTCTACACTACGCCTAGCCTAAATTCTTAAAAAAAAACCTTATATTACATGCCATGCTTGATTGAATAAACTTTTTTCACTCAAACTCACTATATATACTGAATATACGATATTCTGCACAACGCCTAGCCTAAATTAAAAAAAAACTTATATTACAAGTTATACTTGCTTGAATCAACTTTTTTCACTCAATCTCACTATATATACTAAATATACTGTATTCAACACTACGCCTGTCTTAAATTTTTCAAAGAAATCTTTATATTACATGCCATACTTGCTTGAATCAACTTTTTTCACTCAAACTCACTATATATACTGAATATACGATATTCTGCACAACGCCTAGCCTAAATTAAAAGAAAAAACTTATATAGCACTTCATACTTGCTTGAATCACCTTTTCTCACTCAAACTCACTATATATATTTTGAATATATTATATACTTCACTAAGCCTAGCCTAAATTAAAAAAAAACTTTTATTACATGTCGTAATTGCTCGAATCAACTTTTTTCACTCAATCTCACTATATATACTAAATATACTGTATTCAACACTACGCCTGTCTTAAATTTTTCAAAAAAAACTATATATTACATGCCATACTTGCTTGAATCAACTTTTTTCACTCAAACTCACTATATATACTGAATATATCATATTCTGCACAACGTCTAGACTAAATTTTTAAAATAGCCTTTTATTACACATACTTGCTCATACTTGCTTGAATCAACTTTTTTAACTCAGACTCACTATATATATTGAATATACTATATTCTACACTACACCTAGCCTAAATTAAAATAAAACCTTATATTACAAGTTATACTTGCTTGAATCAACTTTTTTCACTCAAACTCACTATATATACTAAATATACTATATTCTACACTACACCTAGCCTAAATTAAAAAAAGCCTTATATTACATGCCATACTTGATTGAATCAACTTTTTTCACTCAAACTCACTATATATACTGAATATACGATATTCTGCACAACGCCTAGCCTAAATTAAAAAAAAACTTATATTACATGCCATACTTGATTGAATCAACTTTTTTCACTCAAACTCACTATATATACTGAATATACGATATTCTGCACAACGCCTAGCCTAAATTAAAAAAAAACTTATATTACATGTCATACTTGCTTAAATCAACTTTTTTCACTCAATCTCACTATATATACTAAATATACTGTATTCAACACTACGTCTGTCTTAAATTTTTCAAAAAAAACTTTATATTACATGCCATACTTGCTTGAATCAACTTTTCCACTCAAACTCGCTATATATACTGAATATACGATATTCTGCACAACGCCTAGTCTAAATTAAAAAAAAAACTTATATTACATGTGATACTTGATTGAATCAACGTATTTCACTCAAACTCACTATATATATTGAATATACTATATTCGACACTACACCTAGCCTAAATTCTTAAAAAAACCTTATATTACATGCCATACTTGATTGAATCAACTTTTTTCACTCAAACTCACTATATATACTGAATATACGATATTCTGCACAACGCCTAGCCTAAATTAAAAGAAAAAACTTATATTACATGTCATACTTGCTTAAATCAACTTTTTTCACTCAAACTCACTATATATACTAGATATACAATATTCTGCACAACGTCTAGACTAAATTTTTAAAATAGCCTTTTATTACACATACTTGCTCATACTTGCTTGAATCAACTTTTTTAACTCAGACTCACTATATATATTGAATATACTATATTCTACACTACGCCTAGCCTAAATTCTTAAAAAAACCTTATATTACATGGCATACTTGATTGAATAAACTTTTTTCACTGAAACTCGCTATATATATTGAATATACTATATTCTACACTACACCTAGCCTAAATTAAAATAAAACCTTATATTACAAGTTATACTTGCTTGAATCAACTTTTTTCACTCAAACTCACTATATATACTAAATATACTATATTCTACACTACACCTAGCCTAAATTAAAAAAAGCCTTATATTACATGTCATACTTGATTGAATCAACTTTTTTCACTCAAACTCACTATATATACTGAATATACGATATTCTGCACAACGCCTAGCCTAAATTAAAAAAAAACTTATATTACATGTCATACTTGCTTAAATCAACTTTTTTCACTCAATCTCACTATATATACTAAATATACTGTATTCAACACTACGCCTGTCTTAAATTTTTCAAAAAAAACTTTATATTACATGACATACTTGCTTGAATCAACTTTTTTCACTCAAACTCACTATATATATTGAATATACTATATTCTACACTATGCCTGTCTTAAATTTTTCAAAAAAAACTTTATATTACATGCCATACTTGCTTGAATAAACTTTTTTCACTCAAACTCAGTATATATATTGAATATACGATATTCTGCACAACGCCTAGACTAAATTAAAAAAAATACTTATATTACATGCCATACTTGCTTGAATCAACTTTTCCACTCAAACTCGCTATATATACTGAATATACGATATTCTGCACAACGCCTAGTCTAAATTAAAAAAAAACTTATATTACATGTGATACTTGATTGAATCAAGGTATTTCACTCAAACTCACTATATATATTGAATATACTATATTCTACACTACACCTAGCCTAAATTCTTAAAAAAACCTTATATTACATGCCATACTTGATTGAATCAACTTTTTTCACTCAAACTCACTATATATATTGAATATACTATATGCTACACTACACCTAGTCTAAATTAAAAAAAAAACTTTTATTACATGTGATACTTGATTGAATCAACGTATTTCACTCAAACTCACTATATATATTGAATATACTATATTCTACACTACGCCTAGCCTAAGTTCTTACAAAACCTTATATTACATGCCATGCTTGCTTAAATCAACTTTTTTCACTCAAACTCACTATATATACTGAATATATCATATTCTGCACAACGTCTAGACTAAATTTTTAAAATAGCCTTTTATTACACATACTTGCTCATACTTGCTTGAATCAACTTTTTTAACTCAGACTCACTATATATATTGAATATACTATATTCTACACTACGCCTAGCCTAAATTCTTAAAAAAACCTTATATTACATGGCATACTTGATTGAATAAACTTTTTTCACTGAAACTCGCTATATATATATATTGAATATACTATATTCTACACTACACCTAGCCTAAATTAAAATAAAACCTTATATTACAAGTTATACTTGCTTGAATCAACTTTTTTCACTCAAACTCACTATATATACTAAATATACTGTATTCAACACTACGCCTGTCTTAAATTTTTCAAAGAAATCTTTATATTACATGCCATACTTGCTTGAATCAACTTTTTTCACTCAAACTCACTATATATACTGAATATACGATATTCTGCACAACCCCTAGCCTAAATTAAAAGAAAAAACTTATATTACATGTCATACTTGCTTAAATCAACTTTTTTCACTCAAACTCACTATATATACTAGATATACAATATTCTGCACAACGTCTAGACTAAATTTTTAAAATAGCCTTATATTACACATACTTGCTCATACTTGCTTGAATCAACTTTTTTAACTCAGACTCACTATATATATTGAATATACGATATTCTGCACAACGCCTAGCCTAAATTAAAAAAAAACTTATATTACAAGTTATACTTGCTTGAATCAACTTTTTTCACTCAATCTCACTATATATACTAAATATACTGTATTCAACACTACGCCTGTCTTAAATTTTTCAAAGAAATCTTTATATTACATGCCATACTTGCTTGAATCAACTTTTTTCACTCAAACTCACTATATATACTGAATATACGATATTCTGCACAACGCCTAGCCTAAATTAAAAGAAAAAACTTATATTACATGTCATACTTGCTTGAATCAACTTTTTTAACTCAGACTCACTATATATATTGAATATACTATATTCTACACTACGCCTAGCCTAAATTCTTAAAAAAAACCTTATATTACATGCCATACTTGATTGAATAAACTTTTTTCACTGAAACTCGCTATATATATTGAATATACTATATTCTACACTACACCTAGCCTAAATTAAAAAAAAAAACTTATATTGCACTTCATACTTGCTTGAATCACCTTTTCTCACTCAAACTCACTATATATATTTTGAATATATTATATACTTCACTAAGCCTAGCCTAAATTAAAAAAAAACTTTTATTACATGTCGTAATTGCTTGAATCACCTTTTTTCACTCAAACTCACTATATATACTTAATATACTGTATTCAACACTACGCCTGTCTTAAATTTTTCAAAAAAAACTTTATATTACATGACATACTTGCTTGAATCAACTTTTTTCACTCAAACTCACTATATATACTAAATATACTGTATTCAACACTATGCCTGTCTTAAATTTTTCAAAATAAACTTTATATTACATGCCATACTTGCTTGAATCAACTTTTTTCACTCATACTCACTATATAGTATATACTGAATATACGATATTCTGCACTACGCCTAGCCTAAATTTAAAAAAAAACCTTATATTACATGCCATGCTTGATTGAATAAACTTTTTTCACTCAAACTCACTATATATATTTTGAATATATTATATACTTCACTAAGTCTAGCCTAAATTAAAAAAAAACTTTTATTACATGTCGTAATTGCTTGAATCAACTTTTTTCACTCAAACTCACTATATATACTTAATATACTGTATTCAACACTACGCCTGTCTTAAATTTTTCAAAAAAAACTATATATTACATGCCATACTTGCTTGAATCAACTTTTTTCACTCAAACTCACTATATATACTGAATATATCATATTCTGCACAACGTCTAGACTAAATTTTTAAAATAGCCTTTTATTACACATACTTGCTCATACTTGCTTGAATCAACTTTTTTAACTCAGACTCACTATATATATTGAATATACTATATTCTACACTACACCTAGCCTAAATTAAAAAAAGCCTTTTATTACATGTCGTAATTGCTTGAATCACCTTTTTTCACTCAAACTCACTATATATACTTAATATACTGTATTCAACACTACGCCTGTCTTAAATTTTTCAAAAAAAACTTTATATTACATGACATACTTGCTTGAATCAACTTTTTTCACTCAAACTCACTATATATACTAAATATACTGTATTCAACACTATGCCTGTCTTAAATTTTTCAAAATAAACTTTATATTACATGCCATACTTGCTTGAATCAACTTTTTTCACTCAAACTCACTATATATACTGAATATACGATATTCTGCACTACGCCTAGCCTAAATTTAAAAAAAAACCTTATATTACATGCCATGCTTGATTGAATAAACTTTTTTCACTCAAACTCACTATATATATTTTGAATATATTATATACTTCACTAAGTCTAGCCTAAATTAAAAAAAAACTTTTATTACATGTCGTAATTGCTTGAATCAACTTTTTTCACTCAAACTCACTATATATACTTAATATACTGTATTCAACACTACGCCTGTCTTAAATTTTTCAAAAAAAACTATATATTACATGCCATACTTGCTTGAATCAACTTTTTTCACTCAAACTCACTATATATACTAAATATACTGTATTCAACACTATGCCTGTCTTAAATTTTTCAAAATAAACTTTATATTACATGCCATACTTGCTTGAATCAACTTTTTTCACTCAAACTCACTATATATACTGAATATACGATATTCTACACTACACCTAGCCTAAATTAAAAAAAGCCTTATATTACATGCCATACTTGATTGAATCAACTTTTTTCACTCAAACTCACTATATATACTGAATATACGATATTCTGCACAACGCCTAGCCTAAATTAAAAAAAAACTTATATTACATGTCATACTTGCTTAAATCAACTTTTTTCACTCAATCTCACTATATATACTAAATATACTGTATTCAACACTACGTCTGTCTTAAATTTTTCAAAAAAAACTTTATATTACATGCCATACTTGCTTGAATCAACTTTTCCACTCAAACTCGCTATATATACTGAATATACGATATTCTGCACAACGCCTAGTCTAAATTAAAAAAAAAACTTATATTACATGTCATACTTGCTTGAATTAACTTTTCCACTCAAACTCGCTATATATACTGAATATATCATATTCTGCACAACGTCTAGACTAAATTTTTAAAATAGCCTTTTATTACACATACTTGCTCATACTTGCTTGAATCAACTTTTTTAACTCAGACTCACTATATATATTGAATATACTATATCTACACTACACCTAGTCTAAATTAAAAAAAAACTTTATTACAGTTATACTTGTTGAATCAACTTTTTCACTCAAACTCACTATATATATTAATATACTATATTCTACACTACACCTAGCCTAAATTAAAAAAAGCCTTATATTACATGCCATACTTGATTGAATCAACTTTTTTCACTCAAACTCACTATATATACTGAATCTACGATATTCTGCACAACGCCTAGCCTAAATTAAAAAAAACTTATATTACATGCCATACTTGATTGAATCAACTTTTTTCACTCAAACTCACTATATATACTGAATATACGATATTCTGCACAACGCCTAGCCTAAATTAAAAAAAACTTATATTACATGTCATACTTGCTTAAATCAACTTTTTTCACTCAATCTCACTATATATACTAATATACTGTATTCAACACTACGTCTGTCTTAAATTTTTCAAAAAAACTTTATATTACATGCCATACTTGCTTGAATCAACTTTTCACTCAAACTCCTATATATACTGAATATACGATATTCTGCACAACCCTAGTCTAAATTAAAAATAAAACTTATATTACATGTGATACTTGATTGAATCAACGTATTTCACTCAAACTCACTATATATATTGAATATACTATATTCACACTACACCTAGCCTAAATTCTTAAAAAAACCTTATATTACATGCCATACTTGATTGAATCAACTTTTTTCACTCAAACTCACTATATATACTGAATATACGATATTCTGCACAACGCCTAGCCTAAATTAAAAGAAAAAACTTATATTACATGTCATACTTGCTTAAATCAACTTTTTTCACTCAAACTCACTATATATACTAGATATACAATATTCTGCACAACGTCTAGACTAAATTTTTAAAATAGCCTTTTATTACACATACTTGCTCATACTTGCTTGAATCAACTTTTTTAACTCAGACTCACTATATATATTGAATATACTATATTCTACACTACGCCTAGCCTAAATTCTTAAAAAAACCTTATATTACATGGCATACTTGATTGAATAAACTTTTTTCACTGAACTCGCTATATATATTGAATATACTATATTCTACACTACACCTAGCCTAAATTAAAATAAAACCTTATATTACAAGTTATACTTGCTTGAATCAACTTTTTTCACTCAAACTCACTATATATACTGAATATACGATATTCTGCACAACGCCTAGCCTAAATTAAAAAAAAACTTATATTACATGTCATACTTGCTTAAATCAACTTTTTTCACTCAATCTCACTATATATACTAAATATACTGTATTCAACACTACGCCTGTCTTAAATTTTTCAAAAAAAACTTTATATTACATGACATACTTGCTTGAATCAACTTTTTTCACTCAAACTCACTATATATATTGAATATACTATATTCTACACTACGCCTAGCCTAAATTTAAAAAAAAACCTTATATTACATGCCATGCTTGATTGAATAAACTTTTTTCACTCAAACTCACTATATATATTTTGAATATATTATATACTTCACTAAGCCTAGCCTAAATTAAAAAAAACTTTTATTACATGTCGTAATTGCTTGAATCAACTTTTTTCACTCAAACTCACTATATATACTTAATATACTGTATTCAACACTACGCCTGTCTTAAATTTTTCAAAAAAAACTATATATTACATGCCATACTTGCTTGAATCAACTTTTTTCACTCAAACTCACTATATATACTGAATATATCATATTCTGCACAACGTCTAGACTAAATTTTTAAAATAGCCTTTTATTACACATACTTGCTCATACTTGCTTGAATCAACTTTTTTAACTCAGACTCACTATATATATTGAATATACTATATTCTACACTACGCCTAGCCTAAATTCTTAAAAAAACCTTATATTACATGGCATACTTGATTGAATAAACTTTTTTCACTCAAACTCACTATATATACTAAATATACTGTATTCAACACTACGCCTGTCTTAAATTTTTCAAAGAAATCTTTATATTACATGCCATACTTGCTTGAATCAACTTTTTTCACTCAAACTCACTATTTATACTGAATATACGATATTCTGCACAACGCCTAGCCTAAATTAAAAGAAAAAACTTATATTACATGTCATACTTGCTTAAATCAACTTTTTTCACTCAAACTCACTATATATACTAGATATACAATATTCTGCACAACGTCTAGACTAAATTTTTAAAATAGCCTTATATTACACATACTTGCTCATACTTGCTTGAATCAACTTTTTTAACTCAGACTCACTATATATATTGAATATACTATATTCTACACTACGCCTAGCCTAAATTCTTACAAAAACCTTATATTACATGCCATACTTGATTGAATAAACTTTTTTCACTGAAACTCGCTATATATATTGAATATACTATATTCTACACTACACCTAGCCTAAATTAAAAAAAAAACTTATATTGCACTTCATACTTGCTTGAATCACCTTTTCTCACTCAAACTCACTATATATATTTTGAATATATTATATACTTCACTAAGCCTAGCCTAAATTAAAAAAAAACTTTTATTACATGTCGTAATTGCTTGAATCAACTTTTTTCACTCAAACTCACTATATATACTTAATATACTGTATTCAACACTACGCCTGTCTTAAATTTTTCAAAAAAAACTATATATTACATGCCATACTTGCTTGAATCAACTTTTTTCACTCAAACTCACTATATATACTGAATATATCATATTCTGCACAACGTCTAGACTAAATTTTTAAAATAGCCTTTTATTACACATACTTGCTCATACTTGCTTGAATCAACTTTTTTAACTCAGACTCACTATATATATTGAATATACTATATTCTACACTACACCTAGCCTAAATTAAAATAAAACCTTATATTACAAGTTATACTTGCTTGAATCAACTTTTTTCACTCAAACTCACTATATATACTAAATATACTATATTCTACACTACACCTAGCCTAAATTAAAAAAAGCCTTTTATTACATGTCGTAATTGCTTGAATCACCTTTTTTCACTCAAACTCACTATATATACTTAATATACTGTATTCAACACTACGCCTGTCTTAAATTTTTCAAAAAAAACTTTATATTACATGACATACTTGCTTGAATCAACTTTTTTCACTCAAACTCACTATATATACTAAATATACTGTATTCAACACTATGCCTAGCCTAAATTCTTAAAAAAACCTTATATTACATGCCATACTTGATTGAATAAACTTTTTTCACTGAAACTCGCTATATATATTGAATATACTATATTCTACACTACACCTAGCCTAAATTAAAAAAAATACTTATATTGCACTTCATACTTGCTTGAATCACCTTTTCTCACTCAAACTCACTATATATATTTTGAATATATTATATACTTCACTAAGCCTAGCCTAAATTAAAAAAAAACTTTTATTACATGTCGTAATTGCTTGAATCACCTTTTTTCACTCAAACTCACTATATATACTTAATATACTGTATTCAACACTACGCCTGTCTTAAATTTTTCAAAAAAAACTATATATTACATGCCATACTTGCTTGAATCAACTTTTTTCACTCAAACTCACTATATATACTGAATATATCATATTCTGCACAACGTCTAGACTAAATTTTTAAAATAGCCTTTTATTACACATACTTGCTCATACTTGCTTGAATCAACTTTTTTAACTCAGACTCACTATATATATTGAATATACTATATTCTACACTACACCTAGCCTAAATTAAAAAAAAAACTTATATTGCACTTCATACTTGCTTGAATCACCTTTTCTCACTTAAACTCACTATATATTGAATAGACTATATTCTACACTACGCCTAGCCTAAATTCTTAAAAAAAAACCTTATATTACATGCCATGCTTGATTGAATAAACTTTTTTCACTCAAACTCACTATATATACTGAATATACGATATTCTGCACAACGCCTAGCCTAAATTAAAAAAAAACTTATATTACAAGTTATACTTGCTTGAATCAACTTTTTTCACTCAATCTCACTATATATACTAAATATACTGTATTCAACACTACGCCTGTCTTAAATTTTTCAAAGAAATCTTTATATTACATGCCATACTTGCTTGAATCAACTTTTTTCACTCAAACTCACTATATATACTGAATATACGATATTCTGCACAACGCCTAGCCTAAATTAAAAGAAAAAACTTATATTACATGTCATACTTGCTTGAATCAACTTTTTTAACTCAGACTCACTATATATATTGAATATACTATATTCTACACTACGCCTAGCCTAAATTCTTAAAAAAACCTTATATTACATGCCATACTTGATTGAATAAACTTTTTTCACTGAAACTCGCTATATATATTGAATATACTATATTCTACACTACACCTAGCCTAAATTAAAAAAAAAAACTTATATTGCACTTCATACTTGCTTGAATCACCTTTTCTCACTCAAACTCACTATATATATTTTGAATATATTATATACTTCACTAAGCCTAGCCTAAATTAAAAAAAAACTTTTATTACATGTCGTAATTGCTTGAATCACCTTTTTTCACTCAAACTCACTATATATACTTAATATACTGTATTCAACACTACGCCTGTCTTAAATTTTTCAAAAAAAACTATATATTACATGCCATACTTGCTTGAATCAACTTTTTTCACTCAAACTCACTATATATACTGAATATATCATATTCTGCACAACGTCTAGACTAAATTTTTAAAATAGCCTTTTATTACACATACTTGCTCATACTTGCTTGAATCAACTTTTTTAACTCAGACTCACTATATATATTGAATATACTATATTCTACACTACACCTAGCCTAAATTAAAAAAAAAAACTTATATTGCACTTCATACTTGCTTGAATCACCTTTTCTCACTTAAACTCACTATATATTGAATAGACTATATTCTACACTACGCCTAGCCTAAATTCTTAAAAAAAAACCTTATATTACATGCCATGCTTGATTGAATAAACTTTTTTCACTCAAACTCACTATATATACTGAATATACGATATTCTGCACAACGCCTAGCCTAAATTAAAAAAAAACTTATATTACAAGTTATACTTGCTTGAATCAACTTTTTTCACTCAATCTCACTATATATACTAAATATACTGTATTCAACACTACGCCTGTCTTAAATTTTTCAAAGAAATCTTTATATTACATGCCATACTTGCTTGAATCAACTTTTTTCACTCAAACTCACTATATATACTGAATATACGATATTCTGCACAACGCCTAGCCTAAATTAAAAGAAAAAACTTATATTACATGTCATACTTGCTTGAATCAACTTTTTTAACTCAGACTCACTATATATATTGAATATACTATATTCTACACTACGCCTAGCCTAAATTCTTAAAAAAACCTTATATTACATGCCATACTTGATTGAATAAACTTTTTTCACTGAAACTCGCTATATATATTGAATATACTATATTCTACACTACACCTAGCCTAAATTAAAAAAAAAAACTTATATTGCACTTCATACTTGCTTGAATCACCTTTTCTCACTCAAACTCACTATATATATTTTGAATATATTATATACTTCACTAAGCCTAGCCTAAATTAAAAAAAAACTTTTATTACATGTCGTAATTGCTTGAATCACCTTTTTTCACTCAAACTCACTATATATACTTAATATACTGTATTCAACACTACGCCTGTCTTAAATTTTTCAAAAAAAACTATATATTACATGCCATACTTGCTTGAATCAACTTTTTTCACTCAAACTCACTATATATACTGAATATATCATATTCTGCACAACGTCTAGACTAAATTTTTAAAATAGCGTTTTATTACACATACTTGCTCATACTTGCTTGAATCAACTTTTTTAACTCAGACTCACTATATATATTGAATATACTATATTCTACACTACACCTAGCCTAAATTAAAAAAAAAAACTTATATTGCACTTCATACTTGCTTGAATCACCTTTTCTCACTTAAACTCACTATATATTGAATAGACTATATTCTACACTACGCCTAGCCTAAATTCTTAAAAAAAAACCTTATATTACATGCCATGCTTGATTGAATAAACTTTTTTCACTCAAACTCACTATATATACTGAATATACGATATTCTGCACAACGCCTAGCCTAAATTAAAAAAAAACTTATATTACATGTCATACTTGCTTAAATCAACTTTTTTCACTCAATCTCACTATATATACTAAATATACTGTATTCAACACTACGCCTGTTTTAAATTTTTCAAAAAAAACTTTATATTACATGTCATACTTGCTTAAATCAACTTTTTTCACTCAATCTCACTATATATACTAAATATACTGTATTCAACACTACGCCTGTCTTAAATTTTTCAAAAAAAACTTTATATTACATGACATACTTGCTTGAATCAACTTTTTTCACTCAAACTCACTATATATATTGAATATACTATATTCTACACTACGCCTAGCCTAAATTTAAAAAAAAACCTTATATTACATGCCATGCTTGATTGAATAAACTTTTTTCACTCAAACTCACTATATATATTTTGAATATATTATATACTTCACTAAGCCTAGCCTAAATTAAAAAAAACTTTTATTACATGTCGTAATTGCTTGAATCAACTTTTTTCACTCAAACTCACTATATATACTTAATATACTGTATTCAACACTACGCCTGTCTTAAATTTTTCAAAAAAAACTATATATTACATGCCATACTTGCTTGAATCAACTTTTTTCACTCAAACTCACTATATATACTGAATATATCATATTCTGCACAACGTCTAGACTAAATTTTTAAAATAGCCTTTTATTACACATACTTGCTCATACTTGCTTGAATCAACTTTTTTAACTCAGACTCACTATATATATTGAATATACTATATTCTACACTACGCCTAGCCTAAATTCTTAAAAAAACCTTATATTACATGGCATACTTGATTGAATAAACTTTTTTCACTCAAACTCACTATATATACTAAATATACTGTATTCAACACTACGCCTGTCTTAAATTTTTCAAAGAAATCTTTATATTACATGCCATACTTGCTTGAATCAACTTTTTTCACTCAAACTCACTATTTATACTGAATATACGATATTCTGCACAACGCCTAGCCTAAATTAAAAGAAAAAACTTATATTACATGTCATACTTGCTTAAATCAACTTTTTTCACTCAAACTCACTATATATACTAGATATACAATATTCTGCACAACGTCTAGACTAAATTTTTAAAATAGCCTTATATTACACATACTTGCTCATACTTGCTTGAATCAACTTTTTTAACTCAGACTCACTATATATATGAATATACTATATTCACACTACGCCTAGCCTAAATTCTTACAAAAACCTTATATTACATGCCATACTTGATTGAATAAACTTTTTTCACTGAAACTCGCTATATATATTGAATATACTATATTCTACACTACACCTAGCCTAAATTAAAAAAAAAACTTATATTGCACTTCATACTTGCTTGAATCACCTTTTCTCACTCAAACTCACTATATATATTTTGAATATATTATATACTTCACTAAGCCTAGCCTAAATTAAAAAAAAACTTTTATTACATGTCGTAATTGCTTGAATCAACTTTTTTCACTGAAACTCACTATATATACTTAATATACTGTATTCAACACTACGCCTGTCTTAAATTTTTCAAAAAAAACTATATATTACATGCCATACTTGCTTGAATCAACTTTTTTCACTCAAACTCACTATATATACTGAATATATCATATTCTGCACAACGTCTAGACTAAATTTTTAAAATAGCCTTTTATTACACATACTTGCTCATACTTGCTTGAATCAACTTTTTTAACTCAGACTCACTATATATATTGAATATACTATATTCTACACTACACCTAGCCTAAATTAAAATAAAACCTTATATTACAAGTTATACTTGCTTGAATCAACTTTTTTCACTCAAACTCACTATATATACTAAATATACTATATTCTACACTACACCTAGCCTAAATTAAAAAAAGCCTTTTATTACATGTCGTAATTGCTTGAATCACCTTTTTTCACTCAAACTCACTATATATACTTAATATACTGTATTCAACACTACGCCTGTCTTAAATTTTTCAAAAAAAACTTTATATTACATGACATACTTGCTTGAATCAACTTTTTTCACTCAAACTCACTATATATACTAAATATACTGTATTCAACACTATGCCTAGCCTAAATTCTTAAAAAAACCTTATATTACATGCCATACTTGATTGAATAAACTTTTTTCACTGAAACTCGCTATATATATTGAATATACTATATTCTACACTACACCTAGCCTAAATTAAAAAAAAAACTTATATTGCACTTCATACTTGCTTGAATCACCTTTTCTCACTCAAACTCACTATATATATTTTGAATATATTATATACTTCACTAAGCCTAGCCTAAATTAAAAAAAAACTTTTATTACATGTCGTAATTGCTTGAATCAACTTTTTTCACTCAAACTCACTATATATACTTAATATACTGTATTCAACACTACGCCTGTCTTAAATTTTTCAAAAAAAACTATATATTACATGCCATACTTGCTTGAATCAACTTTTTTCACTCAAACTCACTATATATACTGAATATATCATATTCTGCACAACGTCTAGACTAAATTTTTAAAATAGCCTTTTATTACACATACTTGCTCATACTTGCTTGAATCAACTTTTTAACTCAGACTCACTATATATATTGAATATACTATATTCTACACTACACCTAGCCTAAATTAAAAAAAAAAACTTATATTGCACTTCATACTTGCTTGAATCACCTTTTCTCACTTAAACTCACTATATATTGAATAGACTATATTCTACACTACGCCTAGCCTAAATTCTTAAAAAAAAAACCTTATATTACATGCCATGCTTGATTGAATAAACTTTTTTCACTCAAACTCACTATATATACTGAATATACGATATTCTGCACAACGCCTAGCCTAAATTAAAAAAAAACTTATATTACAAGTTATACTTGCTTGAATCAACTTTTTTCACTCAATCTCACTATATATACTAAATATACTGTATTCAACACTACGCCTGTCTTAAATTTTTCAAAGAAATCTTTATATTACATGCCATACTTGCTTGAATCAACTTTTTTCACTCAAACTCACTATATATACTGAATATACGATATTCTGCACAACGCCTAGCCTAAATTAAAAGAAAAAACTTATATTACATGTCATACTTGCTTGAATCAACTTTTTTAACTCAGACTCACTATATATATTGAATATACTATATTCTACACTACGCCTAGCCTAAATTCTTAAAAAAACCTTATATTACATGCCATACTTGATTGAATAAACTTTTTTCACTGAAACTCGCTATATATATTGAATATACTATATTCTACACTACACCTAGCCTAAATTAAAAAAAAAAACTTATATTGCACTTCATACTTGCTTGAATCACCTTTTCTCACTCAAACTCACTATATATATTTTGAATATATTATATACTTCACTAAGCCTAGCCTAAATTAAAAAAAAAACTTTTATTACATGTCGTAATTGCTTGAATCACCTTTTTTCACTCAAACTCACTATATATACTTAATATACTGTATTCAACACTACGCCTGTCTTAAATTTTTCAAAAAAAACTATATATTACATGCCATACTTGCTTGAATCAACTTTTTTCACTCAAACTCACTATATATACTGAATATATCATATTCTGCACAACGTCTAGACTAAATTTTTAAAATAGCGTTTTATTACACATACTTGCTCATACTTGCTTGAATCAACTTTTTTAACTCAGACTCACTATATATATTGAATATACTATATTCTACACTACACCTAGCCTAAATTAAAAAAAAAAACTTATATTGCACTTCATACTTGCTTGAATCACCTTTTCTCACTTAAACTCACTATATATTGAATAGACTATATTCTACACTACGCCTAGCCTAAATTCTTAAAAAAAAACCTTATATTACATGCCATGCTTGATTGAATAAACTTTTTTCACTCAAACTCACTATATATACTGAATATACGATATTCTGCACAACGCCTAGCCTAAATTAAAAAAAAACTTATATTACATGTCATACTTGCTTAAATCAACTTTTTTCACTCAATCTCACTATATATACTAAATATACTGTATTCAACACTACGCCTGTTTTAAATTTTTCAAAAAAAACTTTATATTACATGACATACTTGCTTGAATCAACTTTTTTCACTCAAACTCACTATATATACTAAATATACTGTATTCAACACTATGCCTGTCTTAAATTTTTCAAAATAAACTTTATATTACATGCCATACTTGCTTGAATCAACTTTTTTCACTCAAACTCACTATATATACTGAATATACGATATTCTGCACTACGCCTAGCCTAAATTTAAAAAAAAACCTTATATTACATGCCATGCTTGATTGAATAAACTTTTTTCACTCAAACTCACTATATATATTTTGAATATATTATATACTTCACTAAGCCTAGCCTAAATTAAAAAAAAACTTTTATTACATGTCGTAATTGCTTGAATCAACTTTTTTCACTCAAACTCACTATATATACTAAATATACTGTATTCAACACTACGCCTGTCTTAAATTTTTCAAAAAAAAACTTTATATTACATGCCATACTTGCTTGAATCAACTTTTTTCACTCAAACTCACTATATATACTAAATATACTGTATTCAACACTATGCCTGTCTTAAATTTTTCAAAATAAACTTTATATTACATGCCATACTTGCTTGAATCAACTTTTTTCACTCAAACTCACTATATATACTGAATATACGATATTCTGCACAACGCCTAGCCTAAATTAAAAAAAAACTTATATTACATGTCATACTTGCTTAAATCAACTTTTTTCACTCAACTTTTTTTCACTGAAACTCGCTATATATATATTGAATATACTATATTCTACACTACACCTAGCCTAAATTAAAATAAAACCTTATATTACAAGTTATACTTGCTTGAATCAACTTTTTTCACTCAAACTCACTATATATACTAAATATACTATATTCTACACTACACCTAGCCTAAATTAAAAAAAGCCTTATATTACATGCCATACTTGCTTGAATCACCTTTTCTCACTTAAACTCACTATATATTGAATAGACTATATTCTACACTACGCCTAGCCTAAATTCTTAAAAAAAAACCTTATATTACATGCCATGCTTGATTGAATAAACTTTTTTCACTCAAACTCACTATATATACTGAATATACGATATTCTGCACAACGCCTAGCATAAATTAAAAAAAAACTTATATTACAAGTTATACTTGCTTGAATCAACTTTTTTCACTCAAACTCACTATATCTACTAAATATACTATATTCTACACTACACCTAGCCTAAATTAAAAAAAGCCTTATATTACATGCCATACTTGCTTGAATCACCTTTTCTCACTTAAACTCACTATATATTGAATAGACTATATTCTACACTACGCCTAGCCTAAATTCTTAAAAAAAAACCTTATATTACATGCCATGCTTGCTTGAATCAACTTTTTTCACTCAAACTCACTATATATACTGAATATACGATATTCTGCACAACGCCTAGCCTAAATTAAAAAAAAACTTATATTACAAGTTATACTTGCTTGAATCAACTTTTTTCACTCAAACTCACTATATATACTAAATATACTATATTCTACACTACACCTAGCCTAAATTAAAAAAAGCCTTATATTACATGCCATACTTGCTTGAATCACCTTTTCTCACTTAAACTCACTATATATTGAATAGACTATATTCTACACTACGCCTAGCCTAAATTCTTAAAAAAAAACCTTATATTACATGCCATGCTTGCTTGAATCAACTTTTTTCACTCAAACTCACTATATATACTGAATATACGATATTCTGCACAACGCCTAGCCTAAATTAAAAAAAAACTTATATTACATGTCATACTTGCTTAAATCAACTTTTTTCACTCAATCTCACTATATATACTAAATATACTGTATTCAACACTACGCCTGTTTAAATTTTTCAAAAAAAAAAACTTTATATTACATGACATACTTGCTTGGAATCAACTTTTTTCACTCAAACTCACTATATAATCTAAATATAACTGTATTCAAACACTATCCTGTTTAAAATTTTTCAAAAATAAACTTTATATTACATGCCATACTTGCTTGAATCAACTTTTTTCACTCAAAACTCACTAATATATACTGAATATACGATATTCTGCACAACGCCTAGCCTAAATTAAAAAAAAACTTATATTACATGACATACTTGCTTGAATCAACTTTTTTCACTCAAACTCACTATATATATTTTGAATATATTATATACTTCACTAAGCCTAGCCTAAATTAAAAAAAAACTTTTATTACATGTCGTAATTGCTTGAATCAACTTTTTTCACTCAAACTCAATATATATACTTAATATACTGTATTCAACACTACGCCTGTCTTAAATTTTTCAAAAAAAACTATATATTACATGCCATACTTGCTTGAATCAACTTTTTTCACTCAAACTCACTATATATACTGAATATACGATTTTCTGCACAACGCCTAGCCTAAATTAAAAAAAAAACTTATATTACATGTCATACTTGCTTAAATCAACTTTTTTCACTCAAACTCACTATATATACTGAATATACAATATTCTGCACAACGTCTAGACTAAATTTTTAAAATAGCCTTATATTACACATACTTGCTCATACTTGCTTGAATCAACTTTTTTAACTCAGACTCACTATATATATGAATATACTATATTCACACTACGCCTAGCCTAAATTCTTACAAAAACCTTATATTACATGCCATACTTGATTGAATAAACTTTTTTCACTGAAACTCGCTATATATATTGAATATACTATATTCTACACTACACCTAGCCTAAATTAAAAAAAAAACTTATATTGCACTTCATACTTGCTTGAATCACCTTTTCTCACTCAAACTCACTATATATATTTTGAATATATTATATACTTCACTAAGCCTAGCCTAAATTAAAAAAAAACTTTTATTACATGTCGTAATTGCTTGAATCAACTTTTTTCACTGAAACTCACTATATATACTTAATATACTGTATTCAACACTACGCCTGTCTTAAATTTTTCAAAAAAAACTATATATTACATGCCATACTTGCTTGAATCAACTTTTTTCACTCAAACTCACTATATATACTGAATATATCATATTCTGCACAACGTCTAGACTAAATTTTTAAAATAGCCTTTTATTACACATACTTGCTCATACTTGCTTGAATCAACTTTTTTAACTCAGACTCACTATATATATTGAATATACTATATTCTACACTACACCTAGCCTAAATTAAAATAAAACCTTATATTACAAGTTATACTTGCTTGAATCAACTTTTTTCACTCAAACTCACTATATATACTAAATATACTATATTCTACACTACACCTAGCCTAAATTAAAAAAAGCCTTTTATTACATGTCGTAATTGCTTGAATCACCTTTTTTCACTCAAACTCACTATATATACTTAATATACTGTATTCAACACTACGCCTGTCTTAAATTTTTCAAAAAAAACTTTATATTACATGACATACTTGCTTGAATCAACTTTTTTCACTCAAACTCACTATATATACTAAATATACTGTATTCAACACTATGCCTAGCCTAAATTCTTAAAAAAACCTTATATTACATGCCATACTTGATTGAATAAACTTTTTTCACTGAAACTCGCTATATATATTGAATATACTATATTCTACACTACACCTAGCCTAAATTAAAAAAAAAACTTATATTGCACTTCATACTTGCTTGAATCACCTTTTCTCACTCAAACTCACTATATATATTTTGAATATATTATATACTTCACTAAGCCTAGCCTAAATTAAAAAAAAACTTTTATTACATGTCGTAATTGCTTGAATCAACTTTTTTCACTCAAACTCACTATATATACTTAATATACTGTATTCAACACTACGCCTGTCTTAAATTTTTCAAAAAAAACTATATATTACATGCCATACTTGCTTGAATCAACTTTTTTCACTCAAACTCACTATATATACTGAATATATCATATTCTGCACAACGTCTAGACTAAATTTTTAAAATAGCCTTTTATTACACATACTTGCTCATACTTGCTTGAATCAACTTTTTTAACTCAGACTCACTATATATATTGAATATACTATATTCTACACTACACCTAGCCTAAATTAAAAAAAAAAACTTATATTGCACTTCATACTTGCTTGAATCACCTTTTCTCACTTAAACTCACTATATATTGAATAGACTATATTCTACACTACGCCTAGCCTAAATTCTTAAAAAAAAAACCTTATATTACATGCCATGCTTGATTGAATAAACTTTTTTCACTCAAACTCACTATATATACTGAATATACGATATTCTGCACAACGCCTAGCCTAAATTAAAAAAAAACTTATATTACAAGTTATACTTGCTTGAATCAACTTTTTTCACTCAATCTCACTATATATACTAAATATACTGTATTCAACACTACGCCTGTCTTAAATTTTTCAAAGAAATCTTTATATTACATGCCATACTTGCTTGAATCAACTTTTTTCACTCAAACTCACTATATATACTGAATATACGATATTCTGCACAACGCCTAGCCTAAATTAAAAGAAAAAACTTATATTACATGTCATACTTGCTTGAATCAACTTTTTTAACTCAGACTCACTATATATATTGAATATACTATATTCTACACTACGCCTAGCCTAAATTCTTAAAAAAACCTTATATTACATGCCATACTTGATTGAATAAACTTTTTTCACTGAAACTCGCTATATATATTGAATATACTATATTCTACACTACACCTAGCCTAAATTAAAAAAAAAAACTTATATTGCACTTCATACTTGCTTGAATCACCTTTTCTCACTCAAACTCACTATATATATTTTGAATATATTATATACTTCACTAAGCCTAGCCTAAATTAAAAAAAAAACTTTTATTACATGTCGTAATTGCTTGAATCACCTTTTTTCACTCAAACTCACTATATATACTTAATATACTGTATTCAACACTACGCCTGTCTTAAATTTTTCAAAAAAAACTATATATTACATGCCATACTTGCTTGAATCAACTTTTTTCACTCAAACTCACTATATATACTGAATATATCATATTCTGCACAACGTCTAGACTAAATTTTTAAAATAGCGTTTTATTACACATACTTGCTCATACTTGCTTGAATCAACTTTTTTAACTCAGACTCACTATATATATTGAATATACTATATTCTACACTACACCTAGCCTAAATTAAAAAAAAAAACTTATATTGCACTTCATACTTGCTTGAATCACCTTTTCTCACTTAAACTCACTATATATTGAATAGACTATATTCTACACTACGCCTAGCCTAAATTCTTAAAAAAAAACCTTATATTACATGCCATGCTTGATTGAATAAACTTTTTTCACTCAAACTCACTATATATACTGAATATACGATATTCTGCACAACGCCTAGCCTAAATTAAAAAAAAACTTATATTACATGTCATACTTGCTTAAATCAACTTTTTTCACTCAATCTCACTATATATACTAAATATACTGTATTCAACACTACGCCTGTTTTAAATTTTTCAAAAAAAACTTTATATTACATGACATACTTGCTTGAATCAACTTTTTTCACTCAAACTCACTATATATACTAAATATACTGTATTCAACACTATGCCTGTCTTAAATTTTTCAAAATAAACTTTATATTACATGCCATACTTGCTTGAATCAACTTTTTTCACTCAAACTCACTATATATACTGAATATACGATATTCTGCACTACGCCTAGCCTAAATTTAAAAAAAAACCTTATATTACATGCCATGCTTGATTGAATAAACTTTTTTCACTCAAACTCACTATATATATTTTGAATATATTATATACTTCACTAAGCCTAGCCTAAATTAAAAAAAAACTTTTATTACATGTCGTAATTGCTTGAATCAACTTTTTTCACTCAAACTCACTATATATACTAAATATACTGTATTCAACACTACGCCTGTCTTAAATTTTTCAAAAAAAAACTTTATATTACATGCCATACTTGCTTGAATCAACTTTTTTCACTCAAACTCACTATATATACTAAATATACTGTATTCAACACTATGCCTGTCTTAAATTTTTCAAAATAAACTTTATATTACATGCCATACTTGCTTGAATCAACTTTTTTCACTCAAACTCACTATATATACTGAATATACGATATTCTGCACAACGCCTAGCCTAAATTAAAAAAAAACTTATATTACATGTCATACTTGCTTAAATCAACTTTTTTCACTCAACTTTTTTTCACTGAAACTCGCTATATATATATTGAATATACTATATTCTACACTACACCTAGCCTAAATTAAAATAAAACCTTATATTACAAGTTATACTTGCTTGAATCAACTTTTTTCACTCAAACTCACTATATATACTAAATATACTATATTCTACACTACACCTAGCCTAAATTAAAAAAAGCCTTATATTACATGCCATACTTGCTTGAATCACCTTTTCTCACTTAAACTCACTATATATTGAATAGACTATATTCTACACTACGCCTAGCCTAAATTCTTAAAAAAAAACCTTATATTACATGCCATGCTTGATTGAATAAACTTTTTTCACTCAAACTCACTATATATACTGAATATACGATATTCTGCACAACGCCTAGCATAAATTAAAAAAAAACTTATATTACAAGTTATACTTGCTTGAATCAACTTTTTTCACTCAAACTCACTATATCTACTAAATATACTATATTCTACACTACACCTAGCCTAAATTAAAAAAAGCCTTATATTACATGCCATACTTGCTTGAATCACCTTTTCTCACTTAAACTCACTATATATTGAATAGACTATATTCTACACTACGCCTAGCCTAAATTCTTAAAAAAAAACCTTATATTACATGCCATGCTTGCTTGAATCAACTTTTTTCACTCAAACTCACTATATATACTGAATATACGATATTCTGCACAACGCCTAGCCTAAATTAAAAAAAAACTTATATTACAAGTTATACTTGCTTGAATCAACTTTTTTCACTCAAACTCACTATATATACTAAATATACTATATTCTACACTACACCTAGCCTAAATTAAAAAAAGCCTTATATTACATGCCATACTTGCTTGAATCACCTTTTCTCACTTAAACTCACTATATATTGAATAGACTATATTCTACACTACGCCTAGCCTAAATTCTTAAAAAAAAACCTTATATTACATGCCATGCTTGCTTGAATCAACTTTTTTCACTCAAACTCACTATATATACTGAATATACGATATTCCTGCACAACGCCTAGCCTAAATTAAAAAAAAACTTATATTACATGTCATACTTGCTTAAATCAACTTTTTTTCACTCAATCTCACTATATATACTAAATATACTGTATTCAACACTACGCCTGTTTAAATTTTTCAAAAAAAAAAACTTTATATTACATGACATACTTGCTTGGAATCAACTTTTTTCACTCAAACTCACTATATAATCTAAATATAACTGTATTCAAACACTATCCTGTTTAAAATTTTTCAAAAATAAACTTTATATTACATGCCATACTTGCTTGAATCAACTTTTTTCACTCAAAACTCACTAATATATACTGAATATACGATATTCTGCACAACGCCTAGCCTAAATTAAAAAAAAACTTATATTACATGCCATACTTGCTTGAAATCAACTTTTTTCACTCAAACTCACTATATATATTTTGAATATATTATATACTTCACTAAGCCTAGCTAAATTAAAAAAAAACTTTTATTACATGTCGTAATTGCTTGAATCAACTTTTTTCACTCAAACTCACTATATATACTTAATATACTGTATTCAACACTACGCCTGTCTTAAATTTTTCAAAAAAAACTATATATTACATGCCATACTTGCTTGAATCAACTTTTTTCACTCAAACTCACTATATATACTGAATATACTCATATTCTGCACAACGTCTAGACTAAATTATTACGACATGTAATAAAAGTTTTTAATTTAGGCTAGAGCTTGATTGAGTATATAATATTCAAAATATATATAGTGAGTTGAGAGTGAGAAAAATTGATTCAAGCAAGTATGATTATATTACATGCCATACTTGCTTGAATAAACTTTTTTCACTCAAACTCACTATATATATTGAATATACTATATTCTACACTACACCTAGCCTAAATTCTTAAAAAAACCTTATATTACATGCCATACTTGATTGAATCAACTTTTTTCACTCAAACTCACTATATATATTGAATATACTATATGCTACACTACACCTAGTCTAAATTAAAAAAAAAAACTTATATTACATGTGATACTTGATTGAATCAACGTATTTCACTCAAACTCACTATATATATTGAATATACTATATTCTACACTACGCCTAGACTAAATTTTTAAAATAGCCTTTTATTACACATACTTGCTCATACTTGCTTGAATCAACTTTTTTAACTCAGACTCACTATATATATTGAATATACTATATTCTACACTACGCCTAGCCTAAATTCTTAAAAAAAACCTTATATTACATGGCATACTTGATTGAATAAACTTTTTTCACTGAAACTCGCTATATATATATTGAATATACTATATTCTACACTACACCTAGCCTAAATTAAAATAAAACCTTATATTACAAGTTATACTTGCTTGAATCAACTTTTTTCACTCAAACTCACTATATATACTGAATATACGATATTCTGCACAACGCCTAGCCTAAATTAAAAGAAAAAACTTATATTACATGTCATACTTGCTTAAATCAACTTTTTTCACTCAAACTCACTATATATACTAGATATACAATATTCTGCACAACGTCTAGACTAAATTTTTAAAATAGCCTTATATTACACATACTTGCTCATACTTGCTTGAATCAACTTTTTTAACTCAGACTCACTATATATATTGAATATACTATATTCTATACTACGCCTAGCCTAAATTCTTAAAAAAACCTTATATTACATGCCATACTTGATTGAATAAACTTTTTTCACTGAAACTCGCTATATATATTGAATATACTATATTCTACACTACACCTAGCCTAAATTAAAAAAAAAAACTTATATTGCACTTCATACTTGCTTGAATCACCTTTTCTCACTCAAACTCACTATATATATTTTGAATATATTATATACTTCACTAAGCCTAGCCTAAATTAAAAAAAAACTTTTATTACATGTCGTAATTGCTTGAATCAACTTTTTTCACTCAAACTCACTATATATACTTAATATACTGTATTCAACACTACGCCTGTCTTAAATTTTCAAAAAAAACTATATATTACATGCCATACTTGCTTGAATCAACTTTTTTCACTCAAACTCACTATATATACTGAATATATCATATTCTGCACAACGTCTAGACTAAATTTTTAAAATAGCCTTTTATTACACATACTTGCTCATACTTGCTTGAATCAACTTTTTAACTCAGACTCACTATATATATTGAATATACTATATTCTACACTACACCTAGCCTAAATTAAAAAAAAAAACTTATATTGCACTTCATACTTGCTTGAATCACCTTTTCTCACTCAAACTCACTATATATACTGAATATACGATATTCTACACTACGCCTAGCCTAAATTCTTAAAAAAACCTTATATTACATGCCATACTTGATTGAATAAACTTTTTTCACTGAAACTCGCTATATATATTGAATATACTATATTCTACACTACACCTAGCCTAAATTAAAAAAAAAAACTTATATTGCACTTCATACTTGCTTGAATCACCTTTTCTCACTCAAACTCACTATATATATTTTGAATATATTATATACTTCACTAAGCCTAGCCTAAATTAAAAAAAAACTTTTATTACATGTCGTAATTGCTTGAATCAACTTTTTCACTCAATCTCACTATATATACTAAATATACTGTATTCAACACTACGCCTGTCTTAAATTTTTCAAAGAAATCTTTATATTACATGCCATACTTGCTTGAATCAACTTTTTTCACTCAAACTCACTATATATACTGAATATACGATATTCTGCACAACGCCTAGCCTAAATTAAAAGAAAAAACTTATATAGCACTTCATACTTGCTTGAATCACCTTTTCTCACTCAAACTCACTATATATATTTTGAATATATTATATACTTCACTAAGCCTAGCCTAAATTAAAAAAAAACTTTTATTACATGTCGTAATTGCTTGAATCAACTTTTTTCACTCAATCTCACTATATATACTAAATATACTGTATTCAACACTACGCCTGTCTTAAATTTTTCAAAAAAAACTATATATTACATGCCATACTTGCTTGAATCAACTTTTTTCACTCAAACTCACTATATATACTGAATATACGATATTCTGCACAACGCCTAGCCTAAATTAAAAGAAAAAACTTATATAGCACTTCATACTTGCTTGAATCACCTTTTCTCACTCAAACTCACTATATATATTTTGAATATATTATATACTTCACTAAGCCTAGCCTAAATTAAAAAAAACTTTTATTACATGTCGTAATTGCTTGAATCAACTTTTTTCACTCAAACTCACTATATATACTTAATATACTGTATTCAACACTACGCCTGTCTTAAATTTTTCAAAAAAAACTATATATTACATGCCATACTTGCTTGAATCAACTTTTTTCACTCAAACTCACTATATATACTGAATATACGATATTCTGCACAACGCCTAGCCTAAATTAAAAAAAAACTTATATTACATGTCATACTTGCTTAAATCAACTTTTTTCACTCAACTTTTTTTCACTGAAACTCGCTATATATATATTGAATATACTATATTCTACACTACACCTAGCCTAAATTAAAATAAAACCTTATATTACAAGTTATACTTGCTTGAATCAACTTTTTCACTCAAACTCACTATATATACTAAATATACTATATTCTACACTACACCTAGCCTAAATTAAAAAAAGCCTTATATTACATGCCATACTTGATTGAATCAACTTTTTTCACTCAAACTCACTATATATACTGAATATACGATATTCTGCACAACGCCTAGCCTAAATTCTTAAAAAAACCTTATATTACATGCCATACTTGATTGAATCAACTTTTTTCACTCAAACTCACTATATATACTGAATATACGATATTCTGCACAACGCCTAGCCTAAATTAAAAAAAAACTTATATTACATGTCATACTTGCTTAAATCAACTTTTTTCACTCAATCTCACTATATATACTAAATATACTGTATTCAACACTACGTCTGTCTTAAATTTTTCAAAAAAAACTTTATATTACATGCCATACTTGCTTGAATCAACTTTTCCACTCAAACTCGCTATATATACTGAATATACGATATTCTGCACAACGCCTAGTCTAAATTAAAAAAAAACTTATATTACATGTGATACTTGATTGAATCAACGTATTTCACTCAAACTCACTATATATATTGAATATACTATATTCGACACTACACCTAGCCTAAATTCTTAAAAAAACCTTATATTACATGGCATACTTGATTGAATCAACTTTTTTCACTCAAACTCACTATATATATTGAATATACTATATGCTACACTACACCTAGTCTAAATTAAAAAAAAAAACTTATATTACATGTGATACTTGATTGAATCAACGTATTTCACTCAAACTCACTATATATATTGAATATACTATATTCTACACTACGCCTAGACTAAATTTTTAAAATAGCCTTTTATTACACATACTTGCTCATACTTGCTTGAATCAACTTTTTTAACTCAGACTCACTATATATATTGAATATACTATATTCTACACTACGCCTAGCCTAAATTCTTAAAAAAAACCTTATATTACATGGCATACTTGATTGAATAAACTTTTTTCACTGAAACTCGCTATATATATATTGAATATACTATATTCTACACTACACCTAGCCTAAATTAAAATAAAACCTTATATTACAAGTTATACTTGCTTGAATCAACTTTTTTCACTCAAACTCACTATATATACTGAATATACGATATTCTGCACAACGCCTAGCCTAAATTAAAAGAAAAAACTTATATTACATGTCATACTTGCTTAAATCAACTTTTTTCACTCAAACTCACTATATATACTAGATATACAATATTCTGCACAACGTCTAGACTAAATTTTTAAAATAGCCTTATATTACACATACTTGCTCATACTTGCTTGAATCAACTTTTTTAACTCAGACTCACTATATATATTGAATATACTATATTCTATACTACGCCTAGCCTAAATTCTTAAAAAAACCTTATATTACATGCCATACTTGATTGAATAAACTTTTTTCACTGAAACTCGCTATATATATTGAATATACTATATTCTACACTACACCTAGCCTAAATTAAAAAAAAAAACTTATATTGCACTTCATACTTGCTTGAATCACCTTTTCTCACTCAAACTCACTATATATATTTTGAATATATTATATACTTCACTAAGCCTAGCCTAAATTAAAAAAAAACTTTTATTACATGTCGTAATTGCTTGAATCAACTTTTTTCACTCAAACTCACTATATATACTTAATATACTGTATTCAACACTACGCCTGTCTTAAATTTTTCAAAAAAAACTATATATTACATGCCATACTTGCTTGAATCAACTTTTTTCACTCAAACTCACTATATATACTGAATATATCATATTCTGCACAACGTCTAGACTAAATTTTTAAAATAGCCTTTTATTACACATACTTGCTCATACTTGCTTGAATCAACTTTTTTAACTCAGACTCACTATATATATTGAATATACTATATTCTACACTACACCTAGCCTAAATTAAAAAAAAAAACTTATATTGCACTTCATACTTGCTTGAATCACCTTTTCTCACTCAAACTCACTATATATACTGAATATACGATATTCTACACTACGCCTAGCCTAAATTCTTAAAAAAACCTTATATTACATGCCATACTTGATTGAATAAACTTTTTTCACTGAAACTCGCTATATATATTGAATATACTATATTCTACACTACACCTAGCCTAAATTAAAAAAAAAAACTTATATTGCACTTCATACTTGCTTGAATCACCTTTTCTCACTCAAACTCACTATATATATTTTGAATATATTATATACTTCACTAAGCCTAGCCTAAATTAAAAAAAAACTTTTATTACATGTCGTAATTGCTTGAATCAACTTTTTTCACTCAATCTCACTATATATACTAAATATACTGTATTCAACACTACGCCTGTCTTAAATTTTTCAAAGAAATCTTTATATTACATGCCATACTTGCTTGAATCAACTTTTTTCACTCAAACTCACTATATATACTGAATATACGATATTCTGCACAACGCCTAGCCTAAATTAAAAGAAAAAACTTATATAGCACTTCATACTTGCTTGAATCACCTTTTCTCACTCAAACTCACTATATATATTTTGAATATATTATATACTTCACTAAGCCTAGCCTAAATTAAAAAAAAACTTTTATTACATGTCGTAATTGCTTGAATCAACTTTTTTCACTCAATCTCACTATATATACTAAATATACTGTATTCAACACTACGCCTGTCTTAAATTTTTCAAAAAAAAACTATATATTACATGCCATACTTGCTTGAATCAACTTTTTTCACTCAAACTCACTATATATACTGAATATACGATATTCTGCACAACGCCTAGCCTAAATTAAAAGAAAAAACTTATATAGCACTTCATACTTGCTTGAATCACCTTTTCTCACTCAAACTCACTATATATATTTTGAATATATTATATACTTCACTAAGCCTAGCCTAAATTAAAAAAAAACTTTTATTACATGTCGTAATTGCTTGAATCAACTTTTTTCACTCAAACTCACTATATATACTTAATATACTGTATTCAACACTACGCCTGTCTTAAATTTTTCAAAAAAAACTATATATTACATGCCATACTTGCTTGAATCAACTTTTGTCACTCAAACTCACTATATATACTGAATATACGATATTCTGCACAACGCCTAGCCTAAATTAAAAAAAAACTTATATTACATGTCATACTTGCTTAAATCAACTTTTTTCACTCAACTTTTTTTCACTGAAACTCGCTATATATATATTGAATATACTATATTCTACACTACACCTAGCCTAAATTAAAATAAAACCTTATATTACAAGTTATACTTGCTTGAATCAACTTTTTTCACTCAAACTCACTATATATACTAAATATACTATATTCTACACTACACCTAGCCTAAATTAAAAAAAGCCTTATATTACATGCCATACTTGATTGAATCAACTTTTTTCACTCAAACTCACTATATATACTGAATATACGATATTCTGCACAACGCCTAGCCTAAATTCTTAAAAAAACCTTATATTACATGCCATACTTGATTGAATCAACTTTTTTCACTCAAACTCACTATATATACTGAATATACGATATTCTGCACAACGCCTAGCCTAAATTAAAAAAAAACTTATATTACATGTCATACTTGCTTAAATCAACTTTTTTCACTCAATCTCACTATATATACTAAATATACTGTATTCAACACTACGTCTGTCTTAAATTTTTCAAAAAAAACTTTATATTACATGCCATACTTGCTTGAATCAACTTTTCCACTCAAACTCGCTATATATACTGAATATACGATATTCTGCACAACGCCTAGTCTAAATTAAAAAAAAACTTATATTACATGTGATACTTGATTGAATCAACGTATTTCACTCAAACTCACTATATATATTGAATATACTATATTCGACACTACACCTAGCCTAAATTCTTAAAAAAACCTTATATTACATGGCATACTTGATTGAATAAACTTTTTTCACTGAAACTCGCTATATATATATATTGAATATACTATATTCTACACTACACCTAGCCTAAATTAAAATAAAACCTTATATTACAAGTTATACTTGCTTGAATCAACTTTTTTCACTCAAACTCACTATATATACTAAATATACTATATTCTACACTACACCTAGCCTAAATTATTAAATTGAATATACTATATTCTACACTACGCCTAGCCTAAATTCTTAAAAAAACCTTATATTACATGCCATACTTGATTGAATAAACTTTTTTCACTGAAACTCGCTATATATATTGAATATACTATATTCTACACTACACCTAGCCTAAATTAAAGAAAAAACTTATATTGCACTTCATACTTGCTTGAATCACCTTTTCTCACTCAAACTCACTATATATATTTTGAATATATTATATACTTCACTAAGCCTAGCCTAAATTAAAAAAAAACTTTTATTACATGTCGTAATTGCTTGAATCAACTTTTTTCACTCAAACTCACTATATATACTTAATATACTGTATTCAACACTACGCCTGTCTTAAATTTTTCAAAAAAAACTATATATTACATGCCATACTTGCTTGAATCAACTTTTTTCACTCAAACTCACTATATATACTGAATATATCATATTCTGCACAACGTCTAGACTAAATTTTTAAAATAGCGTTTTATTACACATACTTGCTCATACTTGCTTGAATCAACTTTTTTAACTCAGACTCACTATATATATTGAATATACTATATTCTACACTACACCTAGCCTAAATTAAAAAAAAAAACTTATATTGCACTTCATACTTGCTTGAATCACCTTTTCTCACTTAAACTCACTATATATTGAATAGACTATATTCTACACTACGCCTAGCCTAAATTCTTAAAAAAAAACCTTATATTACATGCCATGCTTGATTGAATAAACTTTTTTCACTCAAACTCACTATATATACTGAATATACGATATTCTGCACAACGCCTAGCCTAAATTAAAAAAAAACTTATATTACATGTCATACTTGCTTAAATCAACTTTTTTCACTCAATCTCACTATATATACTAAATATACTGTATTCAACACTACGCCTGTCTTAAATTTTTCAAAAAAAACTTTATATTACATGACATACTTGCTTGAATCAACTTTTTTCACTCAAACTCACTATATATACTAAATATACTGTATTCAACACTATGCCTGTCTTAAATTTTTCAAAATAAACTTTATATTACATGCCATACTTGCTTGAATCAACTTTTTTCACTCAAACTCACTATATATACTGAATATACGATATTCTGCACAACGCCTAGCCTAAATTAAAAAAAAAACTTATATTACATGTCATACTTGCTTAAATCAACTTTTTTAACTCAGTCTCACTATATATATATTGAATATACTATATTCTACACTATGCCTAGCCTAAATTCTTAAAAAAATCTTATATTACATGCCATGCTTGATTGAATAAACTTTTTTCACTCAAACTCACTATATATATTGAATATACTATATTCTACACTACGCCTAGCCTAAATTTAAAAAAAAACCTTATATTACATGCCATGCTTGATTGAATAAACTTTTTTCACTCAAACTCACTATATATATTTTGAATATATTATATACTTCACTAAGCCTAGCCTAAATTAAAAAAAAACTTTTATTACATGTCGTAATTGCTTGAATCAACTTTTTTCACTCAAACTCACTATATATACTAAATATACTGTATTCAACACTACGCCTGTCTTAAATTTTTAAAAAAAAAACTTTATATTACATGCCATACTTGCTTGAATCAACTTTTTTCACTCAAACTCACTATATATACTGATTATACGATATTCTGCACAACGCCTAGCCTAAATTAAAAAAAAACTTATATTACATGCCATGCTTGATTGAATAAACTTTTTTCACTCAAACTCACTATATATATTTTGAATATATTATATACTTCACTAAGCCTAGCCTAAATTAAAAAAAAACTTTTATTACATGTCGTAATTGCTTGAATCAACTTTTTTCACTCAAACTCACTATATATACTAAATATACTGTATTCAACACTACGCCTGTCTTAAATTTTTCAAAAAAAAAACTTTATATTACATGCCATACTTGCTTGAATCAACTTTTTTCACTCAAACTCACTATATATACTAAATATACTGTATTCAACACTATGCCTGTCTTAAATTTTTCAAAATAAACTTTATATTACATGCCATACTTGCTAAAATCAACTTTTTTCACTCAAACTCACTATATATATTGAATATACTATATTCTACACTACGCCTAGCCTAAATTCTTAAAAAAACCTTATATTACATGCCATGGTTGATTGAATCAACTTTTTTCACTCAATCTCACTATATATACTAAATATACTGTATTCAACACTACGCCTGTCTTAAATTTTTCAAAAAAAACTTTATATTACATGTCATACTTGCTTAAATCAACTTTTTTCACTCAAACTCACTATATATACTAAATATACTGTATTCAACACTATGCCTGTCTTAAATTTTTCAAAATAAACTTTATATTACATGTCATACTTGCTTAAATCAACTTTTTTCACTCAAACTCACTATATATACTGAATATACAATATTCTGCACAACGTCTAGACTAAATTTTTAAAATTGCCTTATATTACTCATACTTGCTCATACTTGCTTGAATCAACTTTTTTAACTCAGTCTCACTATATATATTGAATATACTATATTCTACACTATGCCTAACCTAAATTCTTAAAAAAATCTTATATTACATGCCATGCTTGATTGAATAAACTTTTTTCACTCAAACTCACTATATATATTGAATATACTATATTCTACACTACGCCTAGCCTAAATTTAAAAAAAAACCTTATATTACATGCCATGCTTGATTGAATAAACTTTTTTCACTCAAACTCACTATATATATTTTGAATATATTATATACTTCACTAAGCCTAGCCTAAATTAAAAAAAAAAACTTATATTGCACTTCATACTTGCTTGAATCACCTTTTCTCACTCAAACTCACTATATATATTTTGAATATATTATATACTTCACTAAGCCTAGCCTAAATTAAAAAAAAACTTTTATTACATGTCGTAATTGCTTGAATCAACTTTTTTCACTCAAACTCACTATATATACTAAATATACTGTATTCAACACTATGCCTGTCTTAAATTTTTCAAAATAAACTTTATATTACATGACATACTTGCTTGAATCAACTTTTTTCACTCAAACTCACTATATATACTAAATATACTGTATTCAACACTATGCCTGTCTTAAATTTTTCAAAATAAACTTTATATTACATGCCATACTTGCTTGAATCAACTTTTTTCACTCAAACTCACTATATATACTGAATATACGATATTCTGCACAACGCCTAGCCTAAATTAAAAAAAAAACTTATATTACATGTCATACTTGCTTAAATCAACTTTTTTCACTCAAACTCACTATATATACTGAATATACAATATTCTGCACAACGTCTAGACTAAATTTTTAAAATAGCCTTATATTACTCATACTTGCTCATACTTGCTTGAATCAACTTTTTTAACTCAGTCTCACTATATATATATATTGAATATACTATATTCTACACTATGCCTAGCCTAAATTCTTAAAAAAATCTTATATTACATGCCATGCTTGATTGAATAAACTTTTTTCACTCAAACTCACTATATATATTGAATATACTATATTCTACACTACGCCTAGCCTAAATTTAAAAAAAAACCTTATATTACATGCCATGCTTGATTGAATAAACTTTTTTCACTCAAACTCACTATATATATTTTGAATATATTATATACTTCACTAAGCCTAGCCTAAATTAAAAAAAAACTTTTATTACATGTCGTAATTGCTTGAATCAACTTTTTTCACTCAAACTCACTATATATACTAAATATACTGTATTCAACACTACGCCTGTCTTAAATTTTTAAAAAAAAAACTTTATATTACATGCCATACTTGCTTGAATCAACTTTTTTCACTCAAACTCACTATATATACTGAATATACGATATTCTGCACAACGCCTAGCCTAAATTAAAAAAAAACTTATATTACATGCCATGCTTGATTGAATAAACTTTTTTCACTCAAACTCACTATATATATTTTGAATATATTATATACTTCACTAAGCCTAGCCTAAATTAAAAAAAAACTTTTATTACATGTCGTAATTGCTTGAATCAACTTTTTTCACTCAAACTCACTATATATACTAAATATACTGTATTCAACACTACGCCTGTCTTAAATTTTTAAAAAAAAAACTTTATATTACATGCCATACTTGCTTGAATCAACTTTTTTCACTCAAACTCACTATATATACTGATTATACGATATTCTGCACAACGCCTAGCCTAAATTAAAAAAAAACTTATATTACATGCCATGCTTGATTGAATAAACTTTTTTCACTCAAACTCACTATATATATTTTGAATATATTATATACTTCACTAAGCCTAGCCTAAATTAAAAAAAAACTTTTATTACATGTCGTAATTGCTTGAATCAACTTTTTTCACTCAAACTCACTATATATACTAAATATACTGTATTCAACACTACGCCTGTCTTAAATTTTTCAAAAAAAAAACTTTATATTACATGCCATACTTGCTTGAATCAACTTTTTTCACTCAAACTCACTATATATACTAAATATACTGTATTCAACACTATGCCTGTCTTAAATTTTTCAAAATAAACTTTATATTACATGCCATACTTGCTAAAATCAACTTTTTTCACTCAAACTCACTATATATATTGAATATACTATATTCTACACTACGCCTAGCCTAAATTCTTAAAAAAACCTTATATTACATGCCATGGTTGATTGAATCAACTTTTTTCACTCAATCTCACTATATATACTAAATATACTGTATTCAACACTACGCCTGTCTTAAATTTTTCAAAAAAAACTTTATATTACATGTCATACTTGCTTAAATCAACTTTTTTCACTCAAACTCACTATATATACTAAATATACTGTATTCAACACTATGCCTGTCTTAAATTTTTCAAAATAAACTTTATATTACATGTCATACTTGCTTAAATCAACTTTTTTCACTCAAACTCACTATATATACTGAATATACAATATTCTGCACAACGTCTAGACTAAATTTTTAAAATTGCCTTATATTACTCATACTTGCTCATACTTGCTTGAATCAACTTTTTTAACTCAGTCTCACTATATATATTGAATATACTATATTCTACACTATGCCTAGCCTAAATTCTTAAAAAAATCTTATATTACATGCCATGCTTGATTGAATAAACTTTTTTCACTCAAACTCACTATATATATTGAATATACTATATTCTACACTACGCCTAGCCTAAATTTAAAAAAAAACCTTATATTACATGCCATGCTTGATTGAATAAACTTTTTTCACTCAAACTCACTATATATATTTTGAATATATTATATACTTCACTAAGCCTAGCCTAAATTAAAAAAAAACTTTTATTACATGTCGTAATTGCTTGAATCAACTTTTTTCACTCAAACTCACTATATATACTAAATATACTGTATTCAACACTACGCCTGTCTTAAATTTTTCAAAAAAAAACTTTATATTACATGCCATACTTGCTTGAATCACCTTTTTTCACTCAAACTCACTATATATATTGAATATACTATATTCTACACTACGCCTAGACTAAATTAAAAAAAAAAACTTATATTACATGTCATACTTGCTAAAATCAACTTTTTACACTCAAACTCACTATATATATTGAATATACTATATTCTACACTACGCCTAGCCTAAATTCTTAAAAAAACCTTATATTACATGCCATGGTTGATTGAATCAACTTTTTTCACTCAAACTCACTATATATACTAAACATACTGTATTCAACACTACGCTTAGCCTAAATTTTTTATATCATTTATATACAAGATAAATAATAATTTTAATAAATTAACAATAATATACTTTACTAGTCAAGTGGCTGATAAAAAAATTCATCTGCTACAAACATCATAAACATTAAAGAACCTGCAACAATAAAATTAATTCCGCAAAGTAAACGATTAATAGAAAAAGTTTTAAACAATAATTTTTGTTTTTAATTTATAAGCAATCACTTATCTAATAATTCCATTGAAGTACTTTATTGAAGGCAGGATACGCATACATGGAACACTTGTGCAATTCAACAAATTATATACATACACGCACATATATCACTAATAATTAGAGAAAGATAATATCTATCGAACAATATTATTATGCACCAACAATGTATGCAATATAATTTACAATTTATAATTCAAAAGTCAAAACAAACTAAAATCTAAAATAAGTACTAAATATGGAGTGCAAATTTCAATATTAAAATTGGACAAGCGATTCGACCCATAAACTACATAGATATAACTATAGAATAACATTAGTAATCCAAGGCAACTTCACTCCTTACACAATTTGCTAGCATGACTCCATGGCTTTTACGGAAAATCTTAAAATTATTAATTCGCTAAAATACATTAGCTTATACTTATAACGCACAGAATGATATAATTCGCTTCAAAAATATAAATCTCATTTAACCTTATAGTAACAGAATTAAGAACTGTTTAGTTAAGAACATATGAATTTAAGAGAGAGCACACAGTGGCGCTGTCGTCGTTCAACAAGTCAAAAACTATAGGCCGCAACAACGCGACATAAATCGTCATAAGTGTCGTACAACATGTCGTAGATGGCGGGACTGTCGTACGTTGCAGTGTCGTACTGTCATTCCGGCTCCGGCATGGCCGTAGCTGCTACACAGATGGAAGTACTTGCTACTGAAATAAATTAGATGACAATCAACAGATAATCAGCTGATAATCAGTAGATAATCATGTCAAAACGTCAGCTGATTATCAGGTGATAATCATTCAAAGTTTGTAATCTTTAATATATTTATTATGAGTTGTTTAAAATAAGTAAAATTTATAAATTTCACATAATGAGGGCCAGTATTGGTGTTACTATCTGAATGATAACACGAAAACTCTGGCTGTGAGCTCCAATATTTTTATTTTTCAATACTTAAATTTAAATAAATTTTTTTTAAGTGTTAAAAAATAAAAATTTTAGAGTTCACAGCTAGAATTTTCGTGTTATCATCCTGATGGTAACACCAGTACTGGCCCTCATTATGTGAAATTTATAAAGTTTACTTATTTTAAACAACTTATAATAAATATATTAAAGGATACCAATTTCGAGTGATTATCACCTGATGATCATTAACATTTTATCTCACATAAACGCATATTTATAACTATCAGCTTTATTAAAAATACTGAGCTGAAATCACCCGATAATCAGCTGACGTTTTGGCATGATTATTAGCTGATTATCAGCTGATTATCAGTTAATTGTCGTCTGATTTTTTTCGTTACATGCAAAAAGGAACAGAATCAAATAAATACTGACCCACCATGTTAAATAAGTATTATCCCGTAGTGCAGCATTTATCAGGAATAGTTTAGTCTGTTTCCTTAGCCGGAATAATGCTATTGCGAAAAAGGTCCCGTTGATTATTATTTTCTAATCGTAATATTAATTTATAAATTTTATATGTTATTATCATTACAATCCCTAAAATATTTTATACACAAATCAATGGTCATTAAAATTCAACATTATTTTTTGCTGCAGCAGATCAATAAAAGTATTCGAATGACACTGAGTAGTTTTATTTAGATTATGCAATTGACGAATCTGAAAAATTGATCTGTTTCATAACAATACGAATTTATTCTATAAAGCATTGTCAGTATATTGAAAATACCATCCGATAACACAACCGGTAATTAGAACAGGAAAAAAAGAAAATGTTTCCTCTCATCGTCAAGTCTTACCCCATTACAAGTTTAATGAATTTATCAACAATATTTGAATATCTGCATACTTTGTGCGTGTATGTGTGTCTATGTGTGTGTTCATCAGCGAACCTTTAAATAATGGCGAGTGTCTTATGTGAAAAGCAAAGCGTTTCGCTTTTAGCGATGTTTTTTATTATTATCATTTTTTTTTCATAAAACTGTTACGCAACTAACCTTGAATTTCTAGTAATATAATTAATTAGTACAAGAATTAATTATGACAAAATTAAAATTAAAAATTGCGTACTGTATTGTCTACTTGTTCATGAATTATTTCTTTTAATGGGTATTTTAGAGAATTTTATTTTCTGCGGTTTGTTCATGTATATGTAGATGAATAATGTTGTAGATTAAGACCATAAAATATATTCCCTTTTGAATACTTTTAAGCTTGAGTTACACTTTCTAATAAAATTTCCTATAAAATAATATCAATCAGATATATAAATTAAATAAAAAATCAAATCAGGATACATATAATTTAGTTGACTTGATTCTTTTTCAATTCTGGAACAAACTAAGAAATTGTTTCATCATATATATTTGCATTGAAGTTTTATACCATCGTTATTATTTAAAATTAATAAAGAAATTTTAAATTCTTGATTTTTGATGCGATTTTATATTATTAAAAGTTTCTTTACTATAATGATTTCTTTTATATGTATCCAACTACCGACTTAATATTTCAATGGATAATTAGTAGGATTGAGTTGAGTTTTGTTAGACATAAAATTTTGCACTACTGTTGTGCTACTGTTACTACTGTTAGGCGACTTGGTTCGGTTAAGTGGAATGAAGTGCAGGTTGTCTTAGAATAGAGGGCTGTTTCAGATGAAGCTAATTAGAATACTAAATAAATAGAACTGATTTATAAGCAGAAATTATGAATAAATGTAGTCATCGAGTTGTAAGCAAATCAATATATGTGTACTCATTACTCATTCTAACCTTAAATTGCCTTTCTTTATCTCCGCCAGAATTTTCACCAGAATTCTGCCCACTAACCAACCGCCTCGCGACTCTGAAGCTTTCTGGCAAGATTCTGTCGCAGATTCTGGCAACCCACCAGAAAATTCGCCAGAATTCTGGTCAATTTAACCTCAATTTTCTACCAGGGTGGCTTTAAGCATTTTAGGTTTAAATTTGATGCTCGCATACAGCCCACTTTCTTTGAGGTGGGAGCTAAAGCTTCCCAAATACGCCACAAGGTATTTTGTATTTCAAATGCCGAAAAAAAACTAAAAGTCTACCCTACTGAAAACAAGTAGATAACAATCAACTGATTATTAGCTGATAATCTGCTGATAACCATGCCAAAACGCCAGCTGATTATCAGGTGATATCAGCTTAATATTTATATTTAAGCTGATAGTTACAAATATGCATTTTTGTTACGGTGTGCGTAAACTGCACTTTTACGCACGCTCTGCGTGCGTTCAATCGCATTTTCTGCCCCCTGTATAAAAAAATAACGTTCGATACACGTACGGAAAGTTGATTCTACACTCGTGAGATTGTCATCCTTGCTTCGCTCGGGCGACAAACCTCCCACTCGTGTAGAATCAACTTTTGCGCATTTGTATCGAAATATACTATTATATGAGATAAAATGATAATGATAATCGGCTGATTATTGGGTAATAATAATCAAACAATTTTTTAACTTTAGTATATTTTTTTGAAGTAGTTTAAAATTAATAAAATTTATAAATATCACAAAATTAGGGCCAATACGGTTTTACCATCCAGATGATAACACCAAAACACTGGCTGTGAACTGCAAAATTTTTATTTATTAATATTTAAAAAAATTTTGTAGCTCAAAGCCAATGTTTTGGTGTTATCATCCAGATGATAACACCAAAACATATTATGCCCTGATTATATGAATTTTATAAATTTTATTAATTTTAAACTACTTTGAAAAAATATACTGAAGGGTAAAAAATTTTTGATGATTATTACCTGATAATCAGCTGATTATCATTAACATTTTATTTCATACAAACGCATTTTTGTAACTATCAGCTTTAATAAAATTATTCAGCTGATATCACCTGATTATCAGCTAATAATCGGATGATTGTCATCTGTTTTTTTTTTTGTTTTAGTTGGGTAAGTAACTTTTCGGTTTACTCATTCATTAAACTAAATTACAATAGTGCTGTGCTTTTTATATTGATAGAAAGTCAAATAATAAAAAGTTTACTACTACTAACTGGTACTACTTAATTATAAGGTTAGCGCTGAGATCGTACTAAGATCGCATAAACTCCCTTTCGTATTTCAAAACTTATCGAAAAGTAGGAGTCCAATTGACAATTTCTTTCGGTAGTAGAATGATCCTTTGGATTATATACACTGTTGCGCTCGGGTCTTGGTTTTTCAATGCATGCTTTTATAAACAAATTCTCATGGGCCAGAAAAAGCAATGTTCCATTTTAAGGGTATGTGGAAGCAAGCTTCCACATACCCTTCAAATCTACACGCTAACTCTATAAACGATATTTTCTTAACGTTTCTGCGAGAGCAAGTAATAAAAATAAAACAATTGAATAAAATAGGAAGGTCTAAGAGAAACAATGGATACGATATCTGATAGAAATTCTTTCATATTCCTATTCATAGAATGCGACAATTTCACTTGTGTGGCCTGTGTCGAGAAATATAGTTTAATAAGCGTGCAAAAATTGACTATATTCATGTAGGATCAACTTTTTCGCACTGTATCGAAATATACAGATACTCTTTCAAAAATAACCCGTCCGAAAATTTGATTTCACATACTCTGCGTGAGACGAATCGCATTTTATAAAAAAGTATGTTCTATAAACCGGCGAAAAACGATAGTTTCTTCAGGTAACTAACTCATTCATGCAAGAATCAGTTCTTTTGTACTACTAAAAATTGGCTTAGCGCGCGTTGATTTTGTTGTTGTTGTTATGCTCTCTGAAGTTGCTTCCTATCTCCCTCTGAAGTTGTTCCACTGTACCCACCAATGAAATTTTTTGATAACGGTCTGAATTGGCTCTGTAAGAGCTTCAATTCGATACTATCGCAATCTCACTTTAAGAAATGGATACCGAAATGTACTATTTTGAAGTGAAAATTGATTCTCAAATGTACCTAACATTTATTAACCATATTAAGTCATCTGAAAATGTCTTTAAAAAAATGTTTGATTCAAGAAATTTATATTTTAATAATTAATTTAAACTTACAAGAGCTTTCGGATGACCAATCTTGCTTAGCATTTCTTAGGAGACTTTTTTGACACAAAACAATTTTTGCAAGGATCCTATCTTGTATCTTGCATGTTATTTACATCTATATTGTATTCTGCATAAATAATTATAAGTAAATAGGTATCTCAATGATCACCAAGACCCATAGGATTAAATTCTCGCAGATATTGTGATTTCGAGTCAAAAGTAGTCCCCGAAAAATGTTGAGTGAAGTACGCTAGTCGCTTTGGTGCCCCCTCATTAGATTTATCAGGTAGACGCTCAAAACTATTATTTATAAACATTTGTAAATGCTTGTAGATGGCGAAGCTTACTGCTTGGGCTCGGAAGACAACGACTGCTGGTATTTATACACGCTGAATCGTGAGAAGCCAAAGTCGCAGTTACAGAATGGCTGTGAGCCTGACCAAACGCTTGAAATTCTGATGACGAATCTTGACCCTGATGTCATGGCAATCTTCACTCGTGAAATTTGCTCCTCCGCTTCGGAAGCAACTCACAAATCCGGCATTGATATGCTTATACCTAACATGTTCATAGATGACTTTCTCTTCGAACCTTGCGGATACTCAATGAATGGTGTCTCAAAAAGTGTTAGCGCGCTTTTATTTATTTCTTTTTTTTAATCATTATAAAATCTTCATATGTGTTTATTTTTCTTGCAGGGAAGCTATATGACTATCCATATAACACCGGAGCCGGATTTTTCATATGTCTCCTTCGAATCCAACATTCCTGAAGCCTCGTATGGGGAGGTAATCGAGCGCGTTTTGAGGACTTTTAAACCTGGGAAATTCGTCGTCAGCATCTTCGCCAACAAGGAATCAGTGGCGGCAGACTGTCCACGCGAACTCGAACAGTCTGATAATTTCGGTTTTGAAGTGGACTATGTGCGAAACGATGTACAGTATTGTCGCTTTAAAAACTACGACCTAACTTGCGCGTTCTACTCCAAATTTCCAAGCTGAGGGTTCATGGACGCCCCGTCGCCGGCAGACATTGCTTGTTGCAGCAACTGCAGTGCCCATGCCGCCGGCTTTGACGAGGCGAACACCCTTGCTTCCTCTTCCCTGCCCCTCTCCTCATCCTCTCTACCACCTTCCTATTATTTGCAAACATCTCCCCAACTTCTCACAATTAACTTAAGTTTATCCTCCTTTAAAGCTAATGATTCGCCCCTCTCATATTATTCTTCATATTCAACGTCAATGTCTTCACAAAAATCTAGCCGGTCAACTTCATCACCACAACTAATGAGCGCTAAAACTCGATCCAAAGTTTATCGCAGAGCTTCTCTCAAATCTCTAAATAGCTTACCAGCTCTTATTTTGCCACTTCACTCAAAAATCATTAAGCTTTCTAGTAGCGATAACAACAACGATAAAATACCAGAATGCATGCAGAGCGCCAAAATCAACTGCACGCTGCATGGTAAAGAACGATTGGATCTCTTAAAGCCTAGCGCTTCTTGTCTTCATCCTTCTCCAATCTTTCAAAATAACAGTAATAACATTGACAAATATGATTACCAACGTAACCAAAAAGTTTATCGCCATCATCGATACCCCCATCACGTTCAACACCAGCAACATCTGCATAAAAATAAAGTAACAAATGAATCAGTCGTACAACAAGATAACCAGACCAAACAACAATCCAAGGTCAAAAGCTGTGCCGCCAACTTCTTACCTATTCTTTCCTTTATACCTCATACAGTGATAAGTTTTCAATATCCAACTCCCAAGATAAAATTCTCATGGTGGAGAAACAAAATATCGTGAAGACACGCCTAGACAAACGATTGTTGAAGACTGTTTTTCTAGATTGGCTTCTTTTTTACTAAGATGCTGTTATAAAGGCTAAATTTGTTGTTCACATTATATCTTCCTGACCGGATGATCACTATGATTTTATTATTGGTTACCGTCTGTTCAAATAAGGAACGTTAATTTGTTTATCGTTTCCTTCTAGTTCCTCAATTTCTTACTGCTTTATGAGAATTGATGTGATGTTCACCCCGTTGCATGATTACTAATTACAAAGCACATATACATATATGTGTGTTATTATATCAAGCATGCGGCAATAAATGTATGGAAAGAAGAAAGTTTAAATATATATGTTCTTTTGACGTAGATTATGTTTTTAAATTGTAGGCATAAAATGTTATCTAGCACGATGTAGCGTCAAATATGTAAATGAAGAATTTTTTTAAATGTATTTACATTGTCTATTCATTTGAGTATATGTAAACAGAAACATAATTAAATGTCGCATGATAAATCAGTAGAAAACACTGTAGTTCCTATGTCAATAAAAAAACTCATTTTAATATTATACAGTATTTTTTACATCAACAAACAACTGGATAAATATATTGCTATCCTTCAATATAAATAGACTGTAAAAGTCGGCAAACACGATTTTCTATGTACGAGCAAACGACCAAAGGAAAAAACAAACACCTCGACTTCCTCAATAAATAAAACTATATACTTCCTCGATTAATGAATAACAAGTAATCGTATAACATTGAGTAAATATTACGACTGTCTTTTAAAGAAAATTAGAATATATATCCACGCCCACCTTTAAAAAACTGAAAGTGTAGAAGTGAAACGTCTAAATTGCATGTCGCGAACTGAGCCCTTAATGTTTTAGATGAAATTTGGTACTCCTTCTGAAAAGGCTTGTTAATAAGGTAGTAAATTACTTAATGTGCTGTATATTGAACTATACATTGTACAAGATCCAAGAGATTACTTCTACTACTGTAGTCATATTATTTGTACGCCAAAACTTAGAATCTTTTTTTTTTCTACTTATGTGTTCTTTTAGTTTATTGTGTAATGATATATATATATATATATATATATATATATATATATCCAATGGCGACAAAAAACATCATTATTATTAATATAATATTATTATCGTAATTTTGCGGTGTATTAAAATTACTCATTTCTTAGTGTACTTTTTATATTATTTGTTTTGTGATGCAAACGTTGTATCACGTAATTTTAAGATGTATTAAAAATGTTGAAATTCTTAATGCATTTGGAAAATTTTTTACGCAATTTCAGTAATTTTTTAATAGCATATACATATTTAGTTCGGAATACTTATAATCTTAAATAGTTTGAATTTCTTAACTTTTTAGACACTGGCCTTTATTTTCCGAAGTAGTGTCCGCATGGTAGTGCCTACATATAGCCACTTATTTTAACCAATTTACAGTATTTCAGGGGTGGCCAGGTGAAAACCTTTGCAACGACGCCACAGGACATTTCGTATTTTCAATGCAAAAAAAAAACTGATTGACTTCTAGTTTTATTAAAATGATTTTTCGAACTGCTCTGCTATTATAAGTTTTATTTAGAAAGCATATACCTAATATAAAAACGGCGCTTTTAGATACGGCCGCCCCTTAAGAGTATACATATATTTAGAACTAAATATCCCTGGTAGAAAGTTCCCCATTTTCGTTGGTAAACGTGTTAATCGAAACCGGGCCAAATTTACTCAAAATGAACGATTAAATTTAATTTGAAACTATCTATACCTGTGATTATATGCAGTGATATATATTACATGTGGACGCTAGTGCGAAAAATGAGGGCCAGTGCGTAGAAAATTAACAAATTCAAAGTATTTAAGAGTGTAAGTATTCAGAACTAAATACGTACATGCAATTAAATAAAATACTGAAATATGTTCAGATACGCCTAATATACGTACTTAACTTTTTAGTTAATTGTTTTTTGCAAATAACAATTAAAAAAACGTAGTGTGAAGTTTTAACTTTGAAAATTCCCCGTTAACTGCACAATCGATGGTGAACATTTCTACCAGGGTATAATGTGCGTAAGAAAATAAAATACTAAAATTATGTTAAAAAATTTTATAGTGCTAAAGAATATCACAATTTTTAATAAATATTGAACCAGGTGATAAAGCATTAGAAATCAATACGTCGCAATTCTACATCACAAATAACACATAAAAATGACGCGAAGAAATGCGTAATTTCAATGCATAACAAAATTATACTTATTACTCTCCATATTTACCAAAAATTAATGATTACGAACAAACGTGGGAGAGTTAACACTTGTTTTTTTCTTTGTCCTGTTTTACATTAATAAGTGGACGAGAAACAACAGATTCTATGTTTTTAATTAGACATGATCTTAAATCATTAGCGAACACTGTGTCAAAGTTGTTAATCTTACTTTCAAATTTGTTTTATAGTTATAAGGATATCTTTAGTAAAGAACTTAGACTTTGTGTTAAAATTATGACCCATGGAAACAACATACAATAACCTCTGTCACGGGTTAACTCTCCCACGTTTGTTCGTAATTATTAAAATTATGTCAATATCTTTAAGGGACCTCGAAAATATCGCTATTGGCATATAATAAATGAGAAACTATCTTATCCCTTTGCGATGTACTTTGAAAAAAACTACTACATCGTAGGGTATTGAAAAAAATTTATGTATAACAATAAAAAAGATGTTAGAATGACTCTATCGGTCTATACGAGCACAATTAATTTTGAAATAATAGGACATGACACTATTCATTCTCAAAATTTGAGATCTCTGAACAGGCATGCCTTTCAAAAATAAAATAAAAATCTCGGCGTTTCGTCCTACCGTCAGATTGGATTCCTCAGTAAGGATCTGACGGCTTCCTTAGACGCCTGCCGCCTTGTCAAGTCGCGGCCTTTAAGTAGTCCGAGTCTCCGTTTTTCCTTTCGAGAGAGAGAAAAAGAAGACTTAGCCATCTAGTGGACACAATTTTCAACCAAGTGTCAAAATACAGTCAAAGGCATACCTGTTCAGAGATCTCAAATTTTGAGAATGAACAGTGTCATAGCCTATTATTTCAAAATTAATTGTGCTTGTATAGACCGATAGAGTCATTATAACATCTTTTGTAATTTTAAACGAGCGATGGTCTCACGATATATATATATATATATATATATATATATATATATATATATATATATATATATATATATTAGCTGTATATGTAATACTGTTTGATATACGCTTTGTGTGCGAAAGTGAGCTGAAATGTCTCCAAGAGCTAGAAAATTAATAATAAGTCATTTAAAATTACCTTTATAACAATGCGTGGCATAAATCCGCATTTATATCATGCCTATCCGTGGCATAAGTAGTCCTTTATTGCTCCGTGCATATCGCCCTCGCTACGCTCGGGTGCTAACCCCACGGTGCAAAAAAATGTGGCTGTCTCGAGTACAGCTGATAGAAGTGAATACTTAAATAGATGGTGTGTAAAATATAATTAAAATAATAGTATCGTACGCTATTTTATAACACATGCGTAAACCGAGATGTAGCGAGTGCATTTTTGCACGAGCGTGCATTAAATCAAGATTTACGCCACGGCGTGTCATAAAGTAATAATGTTTACCTCAAGTCAATAATGTTTACTTGTAAACGTTTCGCGCATATTAAAAAAGTCACGTCGTCTAGTTAACGCGAAAAAATTGAAGCGCCATGAAAAGGGGCACCGCTATATTAGCGCGTCGAGGGGCCCGAAATCCAGCAGGAAAAACCGAGAAAACCCGATAGCCGCTTGCAGCGTGTGTAAATAAGTGCGGCTGATATGTAAGGGGATAGCTGAGCTGTGTGAGCACGCTAATATGCGCGGCGAAGTGCGCATGGCGGGGGGAGAGAGCTGCCGCTGCTTTCGTGACGATCGGTCTGTCGCGCCGCCGTGACGGTCGCCGCCCGCCGATTCACACCCCAGTAAAATGTGTACCCGGCGAGCCTATAGAAGTATTCACTTCAAAAAGGACTGCTAATGCCACGGATAGTCGTGCCAGCGGATTTATGCTAGTCAGTGCAATAAAATATCTTACGATACACGCGTCATAAGTCCATCGTTATGGCACGGCGTTAAGCGCACTCGCTACACTCAGGTGCTTATACGCGCTGTGCCGTAAAGTACGACTTATGACGCAAGTATCGTAATGCAATAAGTGCATCGCAAAGGGGCGGCATATTTTCTCGTTTACTATATATCTATAGCGATAACCTGGTAGAAATATTAACGGGTTTCTAGCTAGAAATATGCGGGATACGTTAAAAATTAAGATGAAATTAGCTAAAAACCCGCTATCAGAGCGACCTTTTTACAGGTTCCTAGCAGGAAACCTGCTAACAAGAGTGAGTTATTTAAAGCTGGCTTACTGCTTGAAACCTGATAATTCTGAAATATAAGTCAGTACACAGCGCATGCGAGAGATACAGAGAGGGCCAGCACGTTGCGTTGTGTCGTACAGCACACCGGCGCAAGTGAGAATAAAATATTACTAATTACTATTGAATGTTTGCATTTTCGGTCTATAATTTACTGACAAAGGGCTCGCTTTAAATATCTTAACGAGTTATTAGCAGGTTTCAGCAGAAAATAAGCTGCCAAACAGACAGGTTGCTAGCTACCGTCAGCTACCGTTAGCTACCGTTTCTAGCTACTTTTTTTATAAATTAACGTGCGAAACCCGTTAACGTTCTACCAGGGTATCTTCGAGGGCTTATTACCTGAAATATCTAAATAAAACTTTTAAAGATTTATTCTCATTGTGCTACAAAAAAATTTAGTTTTTTCATGTATGCATAATGTGCACATACATAGAAACGTACAGAAACATACAATGCATTTACGTAACTGTACTAAAATCACTTACGTGTACTCAATTTTGCAGCAAGCTACGGTAAAATACTACTTTTTTCTATCTGGGATGTTAAATTATTTTATTCACGACTGAACTATAATAGCCACTTTATTCCCTGAAAAGCGGGACTAAAATAGCATTTTATTCCCTCGTATTTTTTTTATTTTACAAATTTACTTTATTCCCGCAAAATACGGGAATAGAGTACATTTGCGGGAAATAAACTGTTTATTCCCGCAAAATTTTGAAAATTTTTGATAATTTGAAAAATTTAGAAAAAGCGTTAAGGGGATGTGGGAGCTCAAAACACTGTTTTTCTGTTCCATATAACTTTTTTAATAAAGCTTGCAATGAAAAACCAAGATGAGAGCGCCATAGTGCTGAGTTTAGTGAATCATTCTACCGAAAAAAAAATACCAATCGGACTTTTGGTTTTTGTGAAAGTTGTGAAATACAAGCGTGTGTTTACGCATGTTTATGCGATTACGGCGCCAACCTCAAACATCAATTTTACTTATTAACTTTTTTTAATTTGAAATTTCATCAATATAATGAGCAGAGCGCCATAGGTTTGAGATAAGTGAATCATTCTACCGAAAGAAAATGTCAATACGGCTTTTAGTTTTTTTTTGCATTTGAAATACTAAATACCCCGTGGCGGATTTGCGAAGCTACAGCTCTCGCCTCCCCTTAAAAAGAAGAAAAATTATGAAAAAAATTAAAAAATTTTGAATATTTTGAATATTTAAAAAAATTGTATTAATTTAGTCAATTTAACTTTTGTAGGTCCCACTTTTCAAGATATAAGGTGGCTACACAGTTCAGTCAATAAAGCACTATATGCAACACGAGAGTAAAGTCGATTATTCCCTTGGGTGATTTACTGTAAACTCTCACCTGCGGGAATAATCAACGGCTTTACTCCCTTGTTGCATAATGTACTATTTTTTTTATTTTTGAAAAATAAATTGTTTTGCCATTTCCTGTTTTATGTATACTTTTAAATTATAAGAAACAATACTTGCGTTACCACAAAATTCTTCAATATTTTAAATGTACGTGCTTCAAATGGCTATATTAACCAAGTTTATGTATAATATATCAATGTTCATTAATGTAACTAATATGACATAAAATTATAACATAGACTTATCAAAATATGACTTTTAAAACATATAGCCATTAAAAGGCATTGAGCAACTTTAAAACAGCGCTAAGCAGACAAACTACCTATATCACTTTTAAAGTGTTGTTCGAGTCAAATAAGCGTAATTTTTTCCTATACAATGCCATAACAATATATGACTTGCAAGCTCGATCCAGATGGCGCCGGGTACGCGTTGACCTTTAAATCGGTTCTAGTCTTTCCGTGAACTCACATACCCAATGTAGCGAGCTTGGGGCGGGGTTCGTCACTAAACCATTATATTTTTTCTTTATAATTATTGCAAATTTTTCATAATCAAAGGCATTTTAAAAATCTGCAACTAAATTTGAAATGCTTTGAGCTACTCGTATGTCAACATACAGAGAGATGTTTATCGCGACGTGCCGTGGTGCGCGGATATGCCCCGGTTGACCGTGATATGCCTCAATTAACCGTGTTCTGCACTTTGATCAATTTCAGTCAACCGCGCAAGTACTGTGCGTGAGCCATGGCTCAACCTCACGCGAACATTTTGCATATCCCAAGCGTACAGAGCGTGCCTAGAGTTGATCTCTGATGAAAGCTTGAGCGAATCTACGCCGAATCTCGGGCTAACCTCGAATGAGGCTCTAACAGAACCACCCATATATATATATATATATATATATATATATATATATATATATATGGTGGTTCTCTGTGAAATCGAAGATGAAAATTTTTATTTCTGCCTAAACTGTATATGTATGTTCTATATGTTGTACCTGACTCCCAAAAAAAATTTCATCGCGATTCCTTCATTTGGCTTCGAGTTCTAGCTGGTCAAAGTTTTACCGGTATTGTTTGTATCGGTAGACATGAAATGTACTAGGTTATAAGTGTCAAATTTGCATGTAAAACCACTTATTAGCCATTATATCATGTTTGTTTTCAACATAACTTCTAGTAGAAGGTCAGACCCATTCTGAAACTTTACAGCTACTTTTTTACTATAAAAAGGTATCTTTTTACTGTATTGAGGTTGTCGGAGTCCGGATAAAACGTTCAGATTTTTATATTTTAAGGTTTAAAATGCAAATAGGGTAGCCTTAACGTACATATAGGGCTTTAAAAGTATTTTTATTGAAAAATTCAGAAAATTTCCCAAATAAAGTATCTGGATAGTTTTAATTAAAAATGCATCCGTTATAAGCTACAAATCATTAAAAATAGGCAAAAAAATGCAGAAATTGCTTGAAACTTCAACTTTGACCAGCTAGAACCCGAAGCCAAATGAATGAATCGTGTTCAATAGAACATATGTATAGAATTTGGTCAGAAATTAAAATTTTCATCTTCGATTTCACCGAGAACCACCTATATATATATATATATATATATATATATATATATATATATATATATATATATATATATATATGTGTGTGTGCGTGTGTGTGTGTGTGATCAAAATGATAATTAGAGATAGACTGCGAATAAGTAAGAGAGCTAAGAGAGCTCCGAATGAAGAGCGGTATTTCAGAGGCTTATATATATATATATATATATATATATATATATATATATATATATATATATATATATATATATATATATATATATATATATAAAGGTATTGTACAAAGCACGTATAGCACTAGCCCTCTGAATATACCGCTCTTCATTCGGAGCTCTCTTAGCTCTCTTACTTATTCGCAGTCTATCTCTAATTATCATTTTTATGTAATACGTTCATTTTATAAATAGGAGATATTAACTTAAGCCTCTTTTCAGTGTTCCAAGGAATTAAAAGGGCCACACTAAACTAATATTTTTAACATTGTATTTTTTTTTTAATATCACTGATCCAATCGTGTGGTAAACGTCCCGCTGTAAACGCACTCCAAAGTCAGAACGGGGTATAAGTATGTGGAATCGATCTGACACAGCAAGCCAACATGTGCCAGCACCATGTGAATCGAACTTGAAGAACAAACATTCTTATTCAATCCATGTTACATGAGAAAAGAAGATCGTAAATATTTTGTATGTTTATGCATTTTCGATTATCTCAAAATCCATGTAAACCTAAGTAGTTGATCTTAGCAAGTTCAAGCTTACGGAAAAATCCTGTGGGGCTCCTCTACAGGTTATCCTGCAGGCATCTTACAGAATATCTTGTAGGAAATGTTGCATGTATTTTGCGTTTTTCCTGTAGGGATTCTATTTCGGTGTAAAAAAATACATTTCATAAAATGACACTAGTAACATTGTGGTGATTTATAGAAGTACCATATGGATAATAACATTTAACATAGGTGTATGTTAATGCTAGCATTTCTTACATAAATAAATAATAAATAGAATTTCTATAGGAAGACCTGCGGAGTAGTTTTGGCAAGAAAATTTTTGACAAATTCACGAAGGTAATCCTGTAGGTAAAAGACGCAAAATACATTCCCATGAGATTCCTACAACATAAGCTGGAAAATTTCATGTACAAAATCCTGCAGGGTTTTGTACGTTTCCCGCTAAATTCTGATCGGAATATTTTATAAGATAAATTATTTAGAAATTAAGCACATGATTTTTGAGATATTTACTGGTCACCCTATACAGTAAGTACACCTTTATAAGGATCCTGCTGGGTCACATAGGGGTCATGCAAAATCATATAAAAAGTAAACAAAAAGGCGTTAGAGCGGTACGAATAACGTCTAGCACGCGGTAAGCTCCCTTAATAATTTAAAAAACTCTTTTTTAATAACAAGTATGTAAATTTGTATAAGAAAAATCGTAATATTACCAGGCAATTTATAATCTGATTATTCATTATTTTCATCACGCTTCTTATTGTATCAAACAATCTTGAGCATATTTTTCAACATTATTTATCATATAATATGCACGAAGATTTTTTTATACTTATATATCGTCGCTCCCTACGAAGAGTAGTACGGTTCAGATTTGCTACGAAGACTAGTACGGTTCAGATTTGCCGCGAAGTCTAGTACATTCCAAATTTTTTGGAAACTTTAAAGATATTGCAATTTTATAATTTTTACCAAAATAACTATTTGTTTTTCTCCAAAATAATTAGATTTTTTCATGTGGGAAAGATCTGAAATTCGTCTTCGCGGCATATCTGAACCGTACTAGTCTTTGTAGCAAATCTGAACCGTACTACTCTTCGTAGGGACCGACGATATAATGTAATAATACTAAATGAAAAAATTATATTGTAACAATGAACTGTATCCTTCATCCAACGAAATTATTTTAAATTATTAATTTATTTAGTCGTCCGTGATAGAATAACACTATTGATACCGACTATTGTCATTAAACTATATCTATTCGTTTGATTGTTGGTTAACAAACCAAATGAAATAATAAAATAACCTGCATTATTTGAAGTGGAAGTTGCGTATATTGTCATAAAAATAAAATTTACAAAATATATGTGATACAAGAATAGGATATAATTAAATGGTGTAAGTTAATCAGTTTGAATGTTACAAAGATAGAGATGATAATAAAAAAAATGTATGTGATGAGTGAAATTTTCAAAATAATTCAACACAAGTATGCATGTCATACATTTAATAATATGGATAGGCATATTTTTTGTAGTATCCAGCTCTGTAAACAATACATTATAATTAAACTTTATAGCTATAAAATGAATATCACTTACAAATCAGATTTTATTAAAGTTTTGTAGCAGTAGTTCAATGTGTGATGAAATAATATCTCAGGCATCAATAATATATCTTATCAAATTTAGATTTTAACATTGCATGGAAGGCTGTTTTATTTATAATAAAATATGTTAAAAAAGTAAGATTCACTGACGCAATACATTGAAATACACACATGATACATAACACACATACATAAAAATGCAAGTGCTTCTTTTTCAATTGGTAAAATGGTATTAAATGTTAGCTACCAATAGATACTATATGATTCTATAGCATTATCGGATGATTTTCCTACTTCTAAAATATTAATGTAATACTGTAATAAAATAACATACTGAGAAAATATCGTGCAATTAATTATATGTAAAATAGGCTTGACTTCTAAAATACATACACTGTATAATAATCATCTGTTGTTTTAAACTATTAATATATTGCTTGCACATTTATTAAACAACGTAAATTTAATTTATATATATATATATATATATATATATATATATATATATATATATATATATATATATATACACACACACACACAAACAATCCAAAACGTTTGTAAAAATTATTTGAAAATACAAAAATAGTTAAAGTACTAGTAAATATAGTATATTTATGGTTATTGAAAAAGAAAAAAGTGATTGCAGTACTTGAGGAAATCTAGATCATAGCATTAAATTCTATGGACTCATCTTTGTTAAACCTAACTCGCATACCATGGAAAAACGCATTAAATTTCGTTCTGAATCCTGAATTTGTCTTTTTGTAGATTATTTTGTCTTGTGATTGCGAATTGTGTGTCTCTGCGGCGCTGAAAACTTCACGTATGCGATCTAAAGCTGTTCAACAAAAAAAGGAATAATCGTTATGAGTAGTTGTAAATTATTAATTAATAAAAATTAATACCCTAGCAGAAACTTTACTATTTGCCAATATTTTTACCAACAGAAGGTAAAAAATGTTACTTATGTTCTTACAGATTTACATTAAAATCATTTCAATTTGTTGAATGATTTGCTTAGCCAAATAAATTTGTAATATTATATGTTTATAAAAATAACATATTATATATTTTTCTTTTAAGAAATAAGATTTTTAATAGGTAAATTTTAAATAAAATGTACGGTTTATAATTATGTTTATAGCTGAATAATAAACTTTATGCATATAAATGCAGCATATCAGCAGTAGATCATCTCTGGTTGAAATTCGAATATTCATAATGGGCTAGAAACTACGAAATAGCTATGAGAAATAAACTATAACTAGCCCTGTTAAAAATGGTCAATAGAAATTGATTAAATTATCAATTAAATTCTAAGCAATATATCTGAATCTCATTATTTTGCATAAGAATTTGATTAAAATCGATAGAATCGATATAAGAATCGATAGGAATTGATGAAATTCTATACAAAAGGGATGAGCAAAGTTAATAGAAACTAAAGTTTGGTATTAACCATCGACTCAATTTTTGTTATCCGTATTAAAATCTATTGACTCCTGTTGATTCTAATCAATTTTAATCGAGTCTTTATAGAAAAAAAAAATGTGGCTGTCTCGGAGACAGCCGATAGAAGTGAATACTGAATTAGGTGTGTTGTAGACTTCGTTTTTTTTATATAGGTGAAATAATAAAAATATGTTTATCGTTATTCATACATTATTTTATTTCTTACAAACTTTATTTATCTATGGTAGAATCACAGGTATCTTCATTTTTTAATTCAATAAAAGAAACAATTGGTTTGTGGTAACTAAAGTATGATATAAATATTTTAGAATCGATTTTATATAAAAATCTTGAAAATAAAGCATCTAATGTTGTGCCATACTTAGTAGTTGATTGTTGCGCATCATTATTCATGTCTAATTGAAATTTATCTTTGAGGAATGTAATTAATGGTTGTGCACTTTCGTCAGCAAAGTTAACATTAAAATCAGTGGCATTTCATGGTCATTTGTACCAAGCTCCCGTGACCCTACTTAAGTGTATACAAGTAGTGATCTATGGATAAATTGAATTATGTCTGTAATGCTTTGATTGGGTGAAATGTAAATCGCAGCCATGATAAATATTTGACCGTCTTCTAAAACGCAGTGAGCAGACCATATTTCAGCTATTTCTGTTTACGTACAACTGGCGCTTAGACGCGGAATAGCATTTTCCATTATCATATAGCGACTTTTTTTAGCAATTTCAAAGACTCAGACTGACTTGTGACTTTTGTCAACTGAGCTTGTACATTGGCAATTTTTACAGCGAGATAAAGAGCGTCCTGAAAATGTTTCTGCGCGGTTTTCAAACTCTGTGGTACTAGAACACCAAACCATTTGATAGGATCCTGTGGCGTCTCCTCCTCCTTGTTCGACTTCTTCAAACTTATATCAAAATTTGGAATGTCTTTGATTTTCTCTTGCTCGCCCTTACTATAGCTATTCGATTATGCTTCAGTGTCTCAGTGACGTGTTGAAATGTCGGAATTCTCTAATAATAATTGAATATTTTTGATATTTGGCTGCAGGGCAAATTGAAATAGCCCCTGAGCAATTTTTTGCCATATTTAAAATTCTGTTATTATACTCGCTTAGTGAGATACAAGTATTCCAAAGTTGTAAATATTTCAATTTTCTATTTTGATTTTTCCTATAAAGACCAAAGCGGGGCAAATTAAAATAATAACGTGGGTGGACTGAGCAAATTCAGATCTATCCAATAGTATTTTTTTTATTTATGTATATACATATTTGCGGGCTGAACTGGGGGGGGGGGGGGGGGTTTGCGCCGCGCTGCGCTACGCGATTAGATACTCAATGGTTCTTTTGTTTTGAAAAAATGTACAGCGACTAACCTGATTTATGTATCAGTACAGACTTAGAATTATTTGCATGTTTCATGTAACATATTACTTCAATCATTACGTATTGCTAAGTCGAATTAGGTAAGCATCAAAATAAATAATGTAGTAAACTCGAAATCTATCCTAAAAAGAATGTTGATATTAATTTTTGCTATGATTTACATGAGATGATTTTTGTTATAGAAACTTAAACTTAATTTATTATGGAAGTAGTTATACGCTTCGAAGAATTTCCAGATGTTCATTGCCCTATCGAAGATGGATATATTTCTATGGCATATTTACATATGTACCCACAACCATTTATTCTTGTTTACGGAGAAAATAAACAGCTTGCTATACAGGAAACAAAAGGTTTTAAAGTAGTCGAAGGGGTATTGGAATATAAAGTTGTTTCCTTAAAAAGTAATTGAATTTTAATTTCGTAAAATAGCATTAAATTTTTCTTAGCATTCTAAAACATTTTTTTTGCATAGATGAAAGTATGGAAGTGAATAGTTTCATCGAATTAATTCTGCAGTACTTTTTTAAAAGGTACACGTACGAAGAAATATGTCTATTGCTTAAACAAGAAAACAACATTTCAATTACTGTACGAAATTTGCGAAAAATTCTGAAACATCTTAAGTTGAAAAGAAAGAATATTGTCGAAAGCCCAAAAGAAGTTATTGTAGCAACCGTTATACATGAAGTGTTTAATGATGGATTAAATCTTGGATATAGAGCAATGCATCAACGTTTACGAAAGAAGTACAGACTTTTAGTGAAACAATCAACAGTACTAGAGATTTTGAGATTAGTTGATCCAGTAGGTGTTGAGAATCGGTCTAGATATAGATTGAAAAGACGGACGTATAAAGTACCAGGCCCAAACTATGCATGGCACATTGATGGCCATGATAAATTAAAGAGGTACGGTTTCGCAATTCATGGATGCGTGGATGGTTATTCCAAAAAGGTTATGTGGCTGCATGTATCTACCTCGAACAATGACCCTACAATTGTTGCCTATTATTATCTCCAGTGCTTGAAAGAGTTTGATGTTTTACCGACTCTGATACGAGCACACACAGGAACTGAAAATACAGTTGTAGAATTACTTCAGATGGCTTTACGTTTCCATCATACAAATGAGAAAGCTGGAGAAAAAAGTTTCATAAAGGGTAAGAGTACTTCTAACGAGAGAATAGAGAAATATTGGAGGCAACTGCGGAACCATTTTGCTGAGTATTACATGTCTATATTTAAAACTATGGAAGATAATGGTGTACTAGATATTGACGATAAAATTCAGCAAAGTTTAGAGTATGTAAAGAAGGAGTGGAACGAGCATCGCATTAGAAAGCAAAATAACATACCCTCTGGTATTCCAAACGTGATGTACTTTTGGCCACAGAAATACGGAGATCAAAATTGTAGCCAAAAAGTCGATCAACGAAATGTTGATAACTTATTAAATAAATATACGAAAACACCGATCTTTTTCAATAAACATGTACAAAATTTAATCAAAATGTTAGTTCCTAAGTATGAAGTACCACGACATGCCGAAGAAGCTTATAATTTATTTGTACAAATTCTTCGTTTAATGAATTCTTAAAATTCAAATAATTATCGTTTTGTTTATGTTTATAAAATCATATTTAAGTGTACTTATAATATGTTTGAGAAACAAACATATTCTTTTAACAACCTCGAATCACAAATAGTTTTATTAAAACGTAGTATACATAAACTCTTTGTTATTACATTTGATGTACATTGTTTTTCTCAACACGTTAAAAATTATATTCACGTCAAATTATACTTATCGCAAGATCATGATACAAAATTTGTTTAATATTGCTCATTTTGTATACTTATTAGTGCAGCATAATACTTCCGTTTCATAAAATAACTAAGACTTTTAAAAAATTTTTCGTAGCTACAGACAAAGAAACTCATGAAACATTTGTTCACAAGTTGCTCGGTTTTTATGATCATAATTAAGACCTTTAATTAAAATATTCTTAACTAAATTCGGTACTTTTTCTAATATAAGTGGTTCTTGTTTTTTTCTTAAAAATGTGATCGGATGAGTGTAGTCGTATGTGCCGCCTACGTCCCATATATGCTTCTCTTGAAACATTTCAATCAGAGTACAAGCAACAGCCCAGGCGTCCGAGAACTTGGACGCTAATTCAAACGTTCCATCTTCTTTCTTTATCAATACCTCAGGTGCCATGTATGGGCGTGTACCGACAGTAATTTCTTTACCTTGAGTTGTCAGAAGTAATGAACCGAATTCTTTCACTTTAGCTAAACCCATATCACAAATTTTAAGTTGCTTGAACTCTGTACTAATTAAAATATTCGTCGGCTTTACATCTCTATGCGTTATACCAAGATGATGATTTTCTATATATGTCATTCCTTTTAAAAGTTGAGTACTAAAATTGACCAAAATTGAAAAAGATTTATCCTCTTCGAGTAAACCATATAATTTCTTTATATTCGGTTTGTATATAATGCCTTTCAAGTTATGTCCTTTAACAAGGCCCATAACAATCCAAAATTCACTAAATTGGCAGCAAACTCCGACAATAGAAACTATATTTTCATGATTAATTTCTCTCAAAATGGCTATCTCTTTCAAAATGGTTTTTGATGTAGTACCTAAAATATCTATAACCTTGATCGCTACTTCTGTTCGGTTGTGGTATCCAAGTTTTACAGTTCCAAAAGCTCCAGATCCAAAATACTGTTCTGTTATAGTTAAGTGTGAGTTTTTAATTTCAGTCATGAAAGGTAAAGGTAGTTTATGTACGTTATCCAATTCAATCGAACATTTTCGAGGTATAGGTTTTCCAATTGGACGTTTAAACGGATCAGGAAATCGAGTATAAGTTGATGAAATTGTTTTACCGAAGGCATTTTCTATTGACGACTGTGAACTTTTTATTTCATTATCTGTTTTTGAAGGTGAATCATCAGTTTCATGTGATGATTTATGGACGAACTTGTTTTTTGATATTTCGAAATTATTTGTTTCACTCAATTTCTTCGACGATAAGTTAATGGTAGGTATAATTTTCGGCTTTTTCAAATCAACTATAGGTTCATCTAATGTAGAATCTTTTCTTTTCTTTTTAGTGTGCTCCTCCATTGTTTTCTCTTTTATATTAAGATTCTTCACATCTTTTAAAACTTCTTTTAGTTCACGTATTTTCATGTCTTTTTTTTTACCCATTTTTTCAAAGGGTAAATCTTCACCATCTCTATTTAACCAAGCTACGTTAATAAGTCTTGGTTTCTCCGCGGTTTTCTTTTTACCAATTTTAGGCCTGATCTTCGGTTTATTCTTGTCATTGCTGTTTTCGCTGAAATCGTGTATGTTACTCATAATATCTGAAAATTTTATTTGATGTTGCTCAGTCAAAGATGATTTTGAGGTTGAAGCTAAAAATTATACATTAAATCGTTTTAGTAAATATATAAAAGGATAAAATACACAGTATAACATAAATTTTTACTTGGCGTAAACACAACTTTGTATTTCGAAATACCATCAACGGCTTTAAATTTGTTTTCTTCTTTTTTAGTAGGATATAACTTGCCATTTTTTTCATAAAAAATACTGAATGGTTTGGGGTATAAATCTAAATAGGACATTAGTATGTAGCCATTTTCCAAAACTACACACGTCTCTTCGTAGCCATCACACGTTATGTCCACTTCCATAATCTTTTCTGAATTAATAATAAAACGCGAGATTCTGAGGTTAGATTTGAATAAAAGCTGATCTCATAATAGGTATAATTTACTTACGTGGTTAGCTTTCAAAGATCAATTATTCAATTTTCTTTAATTAACCTACGACACTGTGAATAAGTTATTATTAATATAAGATTAGAGAAAGTGAATTTTGAAGGTCTAATGGTGTAAGCTGGTCGAACAAACAACATATCTCGTGCCGCGCTGCGCTGCGCGACTTACATTTGTTTAAACGAAGGCGCCGCGCTGGTGCGCGACTGCAGAGGTTACTACAAGCTTCCGTAAGAGAGAGAGAGAGAGAGAGAGAGAGAGAGAGAGAGAGAGAGAGAGAGAGAGAGAGAGAGAGAGAGAGAGAGAGAGAGAGAAGGAGAGCGCGGTGAAGGGAGAGATGCGCGCAGTGCGTACCCCTTGCGCGGCGAAGAGAGCGCGGTGGAGGGAAGAGTGAGAGAGAGAGAGAGAGAGTTCCCCTGCTTCCCCTCCTGCCGTTCGGTATCTGCGTGACGGTCGGTCTTTTCTCGATTCACTCCCCGGTAAAAATGTGTACCTAGCGAGCCTATAGCAGTATTCACTTCAATAAGATTCAGAATTAGCATAGTATTCGTTGATAATTTAATCGATCTATATTGACTTTTTTTAGCAGGGAGCTTGTGATGAAACGGTTTTACTTCCAGTTTTTGATAATTTTCTAGAATAGACCTAGCCTAACATCACCACGATAATATTGATTTTACCTTTTGTATTGTAAAATAAATGCAAATAAGTTTACAAAATTCGATTGGTTTTTAAGTTATTTGTAACTAGGAGTGGACAAAAGTCATATCGACACTCCTAACGAAGACTGGCATCACTCAGCTAACTGCGAACTCTAGCTCATTTCACGACTTGTAACGAATGATCGCACGAAAACCAAGATTGCCGCGATGACTAGCTCGCTAAGAAACCTTTGCATCGAATAGTAGTACGTGTTGCGAGCTCGCAACGAAAACGAAAACTCTCTGTCTTCCATGCGGCGAAAACTAACTCCAAAACCGGGTTTCAGACGAAGAGAAGCACGCTCTGTTGTCTATGCGGTGAAGACTAGCGCGTGAACCAAGACGCGCCGAATTCTAGTACGCTCGCCCGTAATCCTAAATACATGGGCCACATTTACGAGGGTCGCTACGAGACTCAAAGGATCTTTCCTATTTTCACATTACAAATGCCGCATTATACACAACACTTTTTAACATCCAAAAAATACCGATTTAAATGAAATTCGAATGATAAAAATCGGATAATATATGTATATTTGACAAGTATACATATATATATATATATATATATATATATATATATATATATATATATATATATATATTGATCGGTGCATGAAATTACCAGCACAATAACTAAATTTCGTCCAATTTTTACCATTCGAATATCATTTAAATCGGTATTTTTTGCATATTAAAAAGTGTTCTACAAAGTTTTGTGTATAATGCGGCATTTGCAATGTGAAAATAGGGAAGACCCTTTGAGTCTCGTAGCGACCCTCGTAAATGTGGCCCATGTTTTTATGATTACGGGCGAGCGTACTAGAATTCGGTGCGTCTTGGTTCACGCCCTAGTCTTCACCGCATAGACGACAGAGTGTGCTACTCTTCGTCTGAAACCCGGTTTTGGAGTTAGTTTTCGCCGCATGGAAGACAGAGAGTTTTCGTTTTCGTTGCGAGCTCGCAACACGTACTACTATTCGATGCAAAGGTTTCTTAACGAGCTAGTCATCGCGGCAATCTTGGTTTTCGTGCGATCATTCGTTACAAGTCGTGAAATGAGCTAGAGTTCGCAGTTAGCTGAGTGGTGCTAGTCTTCGTTAGGAGCGTCGATATGTAGTCGATATGTACACTGAGAAAAATTTGATAGTAGAAATTACTATTTGGGATAGTAATTTTTACTGCTTTTCATAATAAATTGGTAACAGACTTTTAAGATATTAGATTTTACTATCCAAAGATAATGATTTTGGATGCAATCGAATTTTTAAAAATTTAATTTTAATATCGCTTATTTCTATATTTTACACCTATTAGATACTTCGCGCTGTTATTACTTTATTATTTATTATTTTTATTGATTATTATTATGCTGTTTGGAAGAAAGAGAGATATTAAATTTTTTTGCGGCGACGGGAATCGAACCTTTTTTTTTATTTTAAAAAGACTTTTATTTGCTTAGATTATACTGTAAGATATAAATTTACTGGTGTAAATGAAGCATCAACAAAAACCTGGTGCTTATCGGTAGTAAATTAAGTTACATGGCCCACTGAGGGGCATCTCGTACTTATACATTATAGGTGATAACTAGTTATAAACGTTAAATAAAAAAAAGGTGGTAAGCGCTGACAAATCCGCCAATAGTGCTAATCTACGTAACAATGTGTGTGTGGTAGTAAAAAAGGAATAAAAAAACCTACAGAGCATTATCTAAAATAAGAGAAAAAGGAAGAGTTCGTAATTTTCCGAAAAATCTTTACTTAATTAGTTAAGTTGTCGGAGTAATAAAACTAAAGAGTAACGCTGAATCATGACAAAGTTCAATAGCTCGATACAATAGTACTAAGATTTAGACATATGCTCTATTAAAGCTGGGAAACAGTGGATTAGTTGCTAAGCGGTATCCTATATTGACGACGCCTTACTTCGTCTAATCGCTTGGCGTCGTCTTCGAGCCATCAGTATCTTTTATTGGTTTTATAATTATTTTCTATATCGTGAGTAGGAAGGACAGTGGATTATTTTTGAGAAATTTCATTTGGCGGTAATGAGGTAGAAATAGTTTTGTTTGAACTATGTCTGGGTAAATGGTATAGCAGGGGAATGATATTAGGTGAGGTAATGTAACCGGTGTTATCAAAGTACATAAACGACTGAGGTAGTAAGTATCCAGTGCGCGCTCTCTCGATACAGTCGGGCTCGTTGTGTACACTAAATTGTTTTAGATATAGTGATTGTCGATATGTTTAATGTTCGCATAAGAGTCGCGTGTATACTAATCATAAAAGAGTTTATGCGAGGTAGATTGGCTCGGTCGTACAGTTGCCTATTACTGATAAAATATTTATTATCTGATTTACGGTATAGATGCAATGTCGCACGGAGACATGATCTTTCGAACTTTCGAAGTTTTTCAGCTAATGAGGCGCTAAGATTCCACCAAACTGGTACAGCATATGTTAGGATAGAACGGATAAGAAGCAAGTAACAAATGACCTTGGCTCTCTCTGGCATTGACTTATTAAAATAGAGTCTACTGTGGGCTCTAAAGCCATTTTTAGCTTTGTTTAGTTGTGTACTGAGATGAATATTTAGTCTGAGAAGGTAGTCAAGCTGGACTCCTAGATATTTGACAACTTTTTGTGTTCAATTGTGTATTTTGAATTATTTTGATGAATCTTAACTTTAAAATTTTATATTTCAGTTCGGATTTTAGAAGTGAGGAATCGGAGTGGTTTATGAAAAAGAATGTTTTCGCATTTTGACGGATTTATACGGAGATTCCAAAGCGAATAGTGCTGATTAACTTTATTTACTAGATATTCAAGTTTACTTTCTACTACCGATGGGGATTTATCGGCAACAAGAATGATGGAATCATCCGCAAAAGCTACCGAGTACGTGTTATCTTTATTGACTCCGAATCGAATAGTATAGGGATGTTATATGTGAAAATGTTAAAGAGTTCTGGTGAGTGAATGGTGTCTTGCATAAGGCCTTCAATTATATCGAAAAGAAGACTGAAAATTTTATCGCCATTGTAGGTCACGAATTTGCGATTTATTGTCATGTGCCAAGTTAGTTGGATAAGGTCAATAGGGAAATTCAGTTCCGATAGAATAAAAAGCAAGCCGAACATCCAGACCGAATCAAAGGCCTTTTCAAGATCAACGAGGCAAGCACCGACGACGAGGCCGTTGTGGAGATGCGTGTTGATATCGTTAGTGACTTTATACAGCGCGTGAGTAGTAGAGAGCTGATATCGGAATCCGAACTGATTTTCTGTTAGTACGTTGTTTCGTTCTGTGTAAGCTTTGAGTGTGTGATTTATAACTATTTCAAAAACGGGGTTAGGCTAATCGGTCGGTAACTTGAGGCCTCGTTATCGGGTTTACCTTTTTTTAACTATCGAGAGGACTTTAGCTTTTTTCCATTCGGCAGGGTAAAATGTATTATTTAGGCAGTTATTGAAGAGTACAGTGTAGTCTTTGATAATTTTGACAGGGAGATGTTTGAGTACGATAGGAGGGATATTGTCGAGACTAGAAGATATTTTGTTTGGCAAGTATTTGAAAATTAATTGGGTTTTATAGGTGTTAGTAAAGAAAAGTATGTCATTGGGTTGGGAAGTGTTATGCGCTGGGTTTGCTATATTGAAGTTAGTGATTGTGACATTATTAGATACGTTGTTTTCAAAAGTTCTAATAAGTTTAGTTATTACGTTATCGACATGAACCTTAAGCTGGATGTTGGTGTTAGTAAAGCGAGGAGAGTTAATTGTCTCATAATAAGCGCCAAAGACGTTCAAGATATCTGTCGGATTTTCGACTATGAGTTTATTGTTGATAGTAGGAAGATTATTAATATCGCACTGAGCTCGCTGGAGCAGCGGGCCGTCTTTCTGAGCAACTTCAAGTCTGTCTATTTTTCGTTGTGGTTTAGGTCGGAAAAATCTATTAACTTTGGGAAAGAATGATTCAGGATTGCGGTGGTTGATGGCTTTAAATTGGCAGTTGCAGTATTTATTATATGCAATCGAGTATTCGGCTTTGATATTTGTGTTGACTTCATTTATGATTGATTTGATATAGTTAATGTGATTGGTAGTATTGACGATAGGACTATTGAGTCTGTATAGTTTATTAAGTGAGGAGATTAGAAAAGATTTAGATTTATGAAGCTGGAGCTCCGGCATGACAGTCGAGTGCGCTGACCATTTACCTAAACAGATCTGTTACGTAAAAAATTTCAGATCTAGCTGATGTATTAATCGATGTACGAACTAAAGTTAATAAAAATTAACGACGATTAATAATAAATAATAAAGTTAAATCAATAGACACAGAAACTCATTATAATAAAATAAGCGTAAAATGTCAACTAAAATACTGATTAGCGCAGAAAAAAAAATTAAATTCAAACCTTACCGACTGAGAATATTATAATTTTTCCCACATTTAATAGTACATTTTACCACCTTAGGTAGTAAAAATTAAGTTTTTTGAAAGCCGTAACAATTTTTACTATCTGAGATAGTAAAAATTCATATCTCTTATAGTGAATTTTACTATAAAAGATAGTAAAAAGTACTAGTATCGGAGTCTGTCACCAAATTATTATCCGAGATGGTAATTTTTACTGTCAAATTTTTCTCAGTGTAGAACACGCATTATGAAGATATTCATGATTTTCTCATTGTTTCATTTTTTGACCGAGTGCCTATTAGATAGCTTTTTTCCACACGGAAAAAACGGTTTGTAACATTAACAAACCGCTTGGCAAAATACACACCAACTATTTTTTTGGTTAATCTCAGGTGATATCTCACGCCAAAATCTCATCTAACCAATTTTTTGTCTTTTACGCGTTTTAAACCATTCTCAGTCGATTGGTGACTTTTTAAAAAAAATTCAAACAGAAAATTTTTCAAAAATTTGGACTTCATTTTTTTTAAGTCAGAATTTGTAATAAATTTTCTAAGTGCGAATTTTTCAAAAAAGCTACTAATTGAATAAAAATGGTTTTAAACGCGATAAAACAAAAAAAAAAAAATTGGTTACACGGACAAAAATGGTTAGTTGTGATAACCAAGTACTTGGTTGGGATAACCAAATTGCTTGGGAAAATACGCACAAACTATTTTGTTGGTATCATTAACCAAGTGGACTTAGTTAAGAAAAATTGGTAACCATAACCAGCTATATGGTTGTATTTTGTGCAGTCGCAAGGCGACAAACACTATTTAATCTTGGTTATTCTAATCAATATATTGGTTTGTAATACAAACTAAATATATCAACAATGATAATTAATTTGTCAGTATAACCAAGATAATTGTTGGTTCAAGAAATAATTTAGTTCTGATTACTAAAAAAAATAGTCAAGTTTGTTTCCAGAACGATGAAGAAAAAATTTTTTTTCTGATTCTTTTACTTATTTTTATTTATTATTTATTGTTTGTTTATTTATTTATATATGCAGATTTATTTTATAGACCCGTTTACAAGTGTGCTATTATTTTTCACATTTAATTTATATGTTAACAATTTTACAATACAATTAATATATCTGAAAAAAATGTCTCTCTCACTGGGGATCGAACTCGGGTCCTTCAAGTCCAAAGGCGGAGACTCTGTCGTCTCTGTCGGTCCTTACCAAGTAAATTGGTTAGTAACCGTATAAAGTCGACTTTTTCATTGTCAAAAAGTCGGCTTGGTTAAATTAACCAAGCACTTAGTTCTTATAACCAATTTTTGATTAACCAATTATCACTTGGTTACCACAACTAACCATTTTTTCCGTGTAGATGAGATTTTGACGTGAGATCTCACGTGAGATTTTTTAATAGGGTAGGTAACCGTTGGTCAATGAGGAGTATGATTTTGGTTGGTTAATTTTCTACTATGGTAATTATAGCAAAAATTTGTTCTCTCATATTAGAAATTATATTTTATTTAAATTTGAAACTCACATGTAACATTATTATATTGTTATGATTAATAAATGCATCTTGAGTAATATTAATATATTGTTAGTCTTCATTGTACAAACTTCCAATATTAATAATAATACTTTTTTTAATTTAAAGGATTAATTATTGACATGGAATAAAATATGCATTATATCAGAAAAAATTACCTATTTTCAAGTCCATTTCATCCATTTCTTTATCATTAATCTTAGCTAATTCTTTCCTGAAACTGCGCGTTAATTTTTTCCTTATATAATCGGCCTCTATTTCTTGTTTGGTCCTCGGTATTCTGAATCTAATACAGCAACAAATCATTATTGTTACAGCTAATATAACTGACAATACCATTCCAACTAATTGCCAAATTCTGATTCCAGCCACTTCATTTTCTAACCATTCCGGTTCTCTCTCTTGCTCGATACATTCTTGAGTTAAATTAGTGTTCCCTTTAGTGCATGGAGGAAATGATGAAGAATAGTCTAATAATGTATTTGCTGAATCCATTTTATTACTTGATCTATTATTCTGTAGAATAAACAAATTTCAAGTGAAGCGTCGGATTTTTTATTTTATATTTAATATTAAAATAGAAGTTGATGAATACTAGTAATTTTTCAAACCAAAATTTTAAATTACTAAAAAATCTTGCAAAATAATATTGTAACTTACAAATGTTTGTACTTTTGTTATTACTTAAAATAAAAATCATGTAATTTCATGTACTTAAATGGACTTTCCTTCGTCATGGCGAAGTCAATATGATTTGGAATAGCAGGTCGTTCCAAAACTTATCCAGGAATACTGAGCAGTATCTGAAGTTACCAAGCTGCTATAAGGGTGCGGTAGATAATAACTAGCCTTAGGCACTCCCTACTTTTCTACACCACTAACAGAGAAATACACTTTCCTTTAATTAAATCAATACATACTTCCAGAAATAATCCTTAGGATGAATTTCTGTATTATTGAATCTGTATCTCTACTATATTGCATATTTTTTATTCATATAAATTTACACATAGATTACGATTTTTTAAAGCATAAATTATAATTTTAAAAAATATATAAAACAAGAAAAATCGAAAAAAAAATATTTTTGTAAAAAATACACAAATTAAGCGTTGTTTTACTCACTTCAAATTAACGAGCAATAAAAAATAATTAAAAAATTCTCGCTATGCAGACCACCCGCGCGCACGCACACATACACACGTATATAACCTGTGTTAAAAACCAAATATTGCAGCAAAGTATCATCCATCGCACTAGAGCGCACGTTGCAGTTTTCTATTCCCAATATATAATATAGAAAAAGGAATCCCTAATCACACAGAACGTTTTTTAAATGTTTAAAAAACGCTTGGATTCCAACTTTTGAAATTTGAAATGAAAAGTTGGAAAACGTTTGATAAACATTCGAATGTCCGACTCATCTGCAATTTATACAGATAATAAAACGTTTAAACTACGTTTGAATTACGTTTCTTAAAAATATTTAAAACGCTTATAAAATTTTGGAAATGAATGGATAAAAAGTAATTGAATAAATTTATTCTATTATATTTTAAAAAATATCTAGGTCCTTCCAATTTTGCATCTTTGGCCTAAATTTTTTTAAAATTATTTTTGATATCATTTTTAATTGATAATTTTCCAATGTTAAACGTTTTAAACACTCTCAAAAAACGTAATTTAAACGTTTACAATTTGACAAAATTGTAGATGAGTCGGACATTCGAACGTTTAACAAACGTTTTTCCAACTTTTCATTTCAACGTCCAAAAATTTGACATTAAACGTTTTATGAACATTTTTGTTAGTTCGGGCGGAATCATTCAGATTCATCAAGATTTGTCCAAGACACTCCAAGTCACGCCCTCAACAAAAGCAGCAAAGGCCCTGCAGCATCATCGCCGCTACGGAGAGCAGCAGTAAGAGTCGCTAGTCGTGAGTGAATAGCAGTCAGCTTTAGTGTTAGATTTAGTTTAACTTGAATTTCTCATTTGCTTATTGTATTTAGGTTTGGAGATAGTATACATAAGTTTTTAGGAGGTTATCTTAAAAACTTGCTTAACTTTGAACATTTCGTTTTTCAAATCATTAAATGAGAAAAACTTATGATGATTTAATAATTTTTTCACTAACTTGCTCTTTGCAATCTGAATGTTCTTATGTACCGTGTTTTTTTGTGAAAAATTCTAGTCTTCGTGGCAAAAACTTAAAACTGCGATATGCTCTTCGGGGCAGGGAATGAAAATGTGCTATTCTTTGTGAGTAGTCTTGGACGTGCTAGTCTTCGTTGAGAGCGAGCTATATGCACTGTATGTGCTAAGTGAGGTATGAGTAGGTAATGGACGAATCGTTTCGCGATTCGTAGTATAGAGTACATGCCGCGAGATTTAAATATAAGGACTGTCAAAATAAGTAAAAAACGTACACCCTAAATATTGTCACTCAATATAATATTTTGCATAGATTTAGAATACAGTAATAAACAGCATGTCTGTACCTGGAAAGAAGAAGAATCATAAAAAATCATAAAATTACAAAGGAGAATAGCCTCAAAAGGTTCAGGACTAACGGCTAAGGAAACGCCTAGATCCGCCGATCAGCTTTATCCATGGACAAGAAGCCCAACAGCTTATGCTATTTCAAAAGTGGAGGCAACGCCAATGAATGCTACCTGTTGAAAAAGTGTATTTTTAAGCACATTGCGTCAGTTAGTTTTACATGCGGTCCCTGCTTGCGCTTACCCACATGGCCCTCCATGGGGCGCGGGGCCGAGATACGCTCGGCCAACGCGATCAATGAATGCACGTTAACATTCGATGACCTACCGATGCCTGGTGACATTAAGTGGGAAGTCAACCGGCCACTCGGATGGGCGGCGGAATCCCATCCAATCCCTCATGACTCTGCAGGTCAATGCCCGAGTTGTGCACTGCAATTCACACATCGAAAGATAAACTTTCTGCCCAGCATGCCGGCTAACCACTGCCACCACGAGTCCTTTACCCTGTCGGGACAGGATACTATCCTGAGGCTCCCCGACCCCGTGGTACTGATTTTATCCTCCCCAGTAAAGAGTTCACGAACGTTTCCACCGAAGTGTACTAAGCAAGCTACCACGTTCTAAACGTCCCACTCGTTCTGGCATTGGCCAACCATACATTACGCCGGAGCGTTCCCAGGGCTAGAGTCCCAAGCAGCTAGTTAGAGCCCGACTAGCTTACAAGGGCCTGGGTATACTAGTTTTGATCTTCACCACCCTCAAGATGGTCCGTCGATCACTCGACTAGTTCCAGCTCGGAACATTACTGATCCTTCCCCCTTCCTCTCATGGGGGGTATACCGAGGCTACCGAAATCTCAGGGTTCACCCAACTGCCCTGGCAGAAATGCCACCCTCCCGGGTCTCTTCCGTTCGGAAGATTATTTTTAAGCACAATATAATAAGAGTCTAAAGGTTACGCAAAGTTCTTCCTTAACCTAAAGTTTCAGTGCATTTTATCAACGGTTAATAAGTAATTTCGCAAATGAGAGAGGCGCAAATTTTGACCTACTCCGTGTCGTCATAGTCGCGTTCCTAAAGTTGCCAATCTAGTAAAAATCCACGATATCACAGTATATCTTACCCCTACAGAAAACTGAACTTACCATAAGTAAGTTAGTATTAGTAATATTGATGATGATGATGGCGCAGAAAGTGTCGGTCAAAAGGGGAGACAGTGAAAAAACGCAAGAGTTCACCTCACCTGCGGATCTGCACGCTATAGCAGCTTCCCATTGTAGCAAAATCAACGATGACAATGATTGTAACAAAAACGTCGACGATAGAAAAGCCACGACTACCAAGGCAACTAATAGCATCACTATTACCAGCAAAAATTGACTAGGCCAAAGGATCACGAGAGAGGCAGGGAGCAGGGCACTGTTACCGACGTAGGTTAGCTGAAATACAAACTTCTAAAGGCGAGCATCTCAGCGCTACGGTTTTGGAAACCGGCAGCGTAGGCTGCGTGCACGACGATTAAATGGGATCGATCGGGGCCGCTTTCCTCACCCCCAGCCGGTTACGGCAGATTAATTGGTGAGGCCCGGAACAGATGAAAACTTGGGAGCGTTTCTCTGTGGCCAGTTTGACCTAGGGAAATGCGTCGTCTGGAAAGGTAGCCTGCTTCGAGAAGTGGCTCGCTTGTATTTCGGGGACAGCTAACGTACGAAGGAGGCATTTTAGATTTCGTGGGGTTATATTTGGTTGACAGTGTTCGCGGATAGTAGTAATATAATTTGTAATTGCTGATCTCGGCGCAGGTTTTCTTCTCGTGAGACAATACGTTGAGTTTTTCCTGCGTCACAGACTTCGGTCTGGACAAATGTGGGAACGGCAAGCGCGCGATTTATGTATATTTTTTCGGTTGCGGAGAGTGTGAAGGACAAAGGTCGAGTTGTACCGCGCACGTGAGACCGCGCTGTTTTCGGGTTCGAGTTTTATGGCTTTTCCTCGAAAGAAAAGTACGTAGGCTCGAATCCGAATCTCGAGTACGCACATCTGGCCAGTATAACATCGGCTCGAGCGTGGGGACGCGCTGTTGAGCCGAGCTGTGCGGCGCGGATGTTGGGCTCGGGTTTTATGGCGGATGGGATTAGCGCGGGCGGCGGGGGCAGCTTCGACAACGAGTGCTTTGTGCGGCTTTGTTTTATAGTTTTTGTGTGGATGAGCATTGGAGAAGGGAAATTTGGGATTTCCCAGCGACTGTAAAAACGATCGGCGACTAGCGGTGGGGTCGAGAGAGAACTCGCCTGTGAACTGAACTTAAAATTAGTAGATCATAGCGAGACTCTCCACGTCAGGAATTATCACACATGGATTGTCGTGATCTTTATTGGCGAAGACAACTTGGTGCTAAATGCGAGCAATTCACTGGCGACTTTTCAAGGCAGCCACAACATCATAGTCGTTGAAATTCAATATCAGGCGATAGAGTCCCCTGCTCTCAACAGTTTTATATACAGGGACTTTAAATCGACTGGTCATCAGTCAATTGCTCCGAAAGCGGAGTTGACACACGACTAGAACATCTTATTCAGTACATCATGACTGTCATTGACCAACTTGCTCCGCTGAAACAATTCTAACCGAGACAGAAAGACGACCCTTCATAGGTCGACACCGAATTGAGACATTTATACAGTTGACAAGAAGCTTTAAGAAGACAACACAAACATGCCCGGCGAGTCACTAGACGACGTAACGACCTGTGGACGGAATATCAATTTCTCATTGCCGAGGCTAAACAATGTACAAATCAAGCGCGAGAGAATTTTATTCAATATAGAGTGTTCGATGCTTCAGAAAACAACAAGAACGTCTAGAACGAATTACGTAGTCTTGATTTGATCACAAAGGCTTAAGAGGATTTACATAGCTTCACGAATGAATTGAACACCTATTTCGCTGGGGTATTCATATTTGATGCTGAGCGTGAGGCTGATCAGGCGATGTTCTGGCTGATACTAGTACATTTTTTTCTGTGTTGCGTAATCTAATTATTTATAATGAGATAGGCATGTAACTAAAACACTCGTGTATATGCGAAATACATATAATTATTTATACTAGAAAAAGGTATGTAATCTAAAAACTTGTGTATAAGCGAAACATACTGAAACGCTGTAGCTAGCTTGGGCTTACTTTGTGCTGCGTTTTACCTGGAATATTTCTCGGCACCATCCGTGTTTTTTCCTCGGCTTAGCGACAGTGCAGGCTTTCTTCTAACAAAGGGGCTCCAGATGACTGAATCGTCAAGACCGCAAGGTCTTTTATATGCGCCTGCACTCTCGCGCCACCGAATCTTCCCGCAGCTCAACCGTGATATAGTTTAGAACGGGAGGGGTTCTTGGTCAGTAGAGGAGGTGAAACAGAGGGGAAAATTACTCAGAACTCAAGCAGTTTACGCTGTGACTTTCTTATTTATTCGCGAATCTCGCGTTTGTCGCTCACCCGATTGGTTTCGGTGTTGCTGCGCGCGTCTCCGTGCTCTCTCTCTCTCTCTTTCTCTCTCTCTCTCTCTCTCTCTCTCTCTCTCTTCTCACTCTCTTACTCGTTCTCTTCTCTTCTCCAAGCTCCTGGTGGTCGTCGGTGTTCCAGTCGACGTCTCCCGGGGCTTCTCGTAGACCTGATGGTGGCTGGCGTTCTCGACTCTCCCACGCCGAGGCTGCTGGCTGCTCATTAAATTGTTTTAGATAGTGATTGTCGATATGTTTAATGTTCGCATAAGAGTCGCGTGTTAACTTAATCATAAAAAAGTCTATGCGACGTACATTGGCTCGGTCGTACAGTTGCCTATTACTGATAAAATATTTACTATCTGATTTACGGTATAGATGCAATGACGTGCGGAGACATGATCTTTCGAACTTTCGAAGTTTTTCAGCTAATAAGACCCTAAGATTCCACCAAACTGGTACAGCATACGTTAGGAAAGGACGGATAAGAAGCAAGTAACAAATGACCTTGGCTCTCTCTCTGGCATTGACTTATTAAAAAAGAGTCTACTGTGGGCTCTAAAGGCATTTTTAGCTTTGTTTAGTTGTGTATTGACATGAATATTTAGTCTAAGAAGGAAGTCGAGTTGAACTCCTAGATATTTGACAAGTTTTTGTGTTCAATTGTGTATTTTGAATTATTTTGATGAATGTTAACTTTAACATTTTGTATTTCAGTTCGGATTTTAGAAGTGAGGAATCGGAGTGGTTTATGAAAAAGAATGGTTTCGCATTTTGACGGATTTATACGGAGATTCCAAAGCGAATAGTGCTGATTAACTTTATTTACTAGATATTCAAGTTTACTTTCTACTACCGATAGGGATTTATCGGCAACAAGAATGATGAAATCATCCGCAAAAGCTACCGAGTGCGTGTTACCTTTATTGAGTCCGAATAGTATAGGGATTTTATACCCTGGTAGGAAGGTTAACGGTTAATAAGCTAAGTTTTGGGCCACTTAGCTAAGTTGTGGTTAACAATTTAAATAAATAAGAGTTTAAACATTATAAATGCATAGATATACACATTAACTCAAGATAAAACAGAACATTTGCTTGAAATTTGTCAAATGACTGTTACAATCCAGAAATTATAGAAAAATATTTTGCAATCGTGAAAAATCCAAATATTTGTAATAAAACATGCAAACGTTTTAATGCAAAGAAAAAAAGGAAAAAACAATTTGTAACTTAACAATAATACTGTGTTGGTATAATAGACACGCATCACTAAAATATTAGCAACATTTTGCTTTATTTTTTTACGTTCAAATTTGATAATAATGGTCAACTAAACTTAACTTTTTAACAGTTTTACTCGTTAATTTTCTACCAGGGTATGTGAAAATGTTAAAGAGTTCTGGCGAATTAACGGTGCCTTGTATAAGGCCTTCAATTATATCGAAAAGATGACGGAAAATTTGATCGTCATTGTAGATCACGAATGTGCAATTTGTTTTCATGTGGGCACAATTTGTTCGATTTTTGCGTGCATTTTTGAAAAAAAATGTTGGTGTTACACGATTATCTCTGAGAGACTTTAATCAATCGGGCTAAAAATTTGTGTGCGAACTCCCCTCATCAGGGGCGTCGTAAGGTATTTTTCCGAGATATGGAATTTTTGGTCGGGTTAGAGAGGGGGGACGAGGGAAGTATTTTATAGGTAAAAATAAATGCATAATCAAATCAAAAATAAATTAAAGATGATTTATTTAATTATTTTCGATATAAAACCATTAAATCACAGATCCAAATCTTATCTTGAATCGTAAGTCTACTTATAATTCATTGCAAATGTTGACTGTCTCAAATTGTGTCTTTTTTATAAAACAATTTAATAATTCATCTGTATCTAATTCTCTAACCATATCGCGATAAATAATTAAAATACTTACAACATTTAACCTCTGCTATAACATTGTCGATCTCAGATTCGTTTTTACGCGGCGCAAAGATGAAAAAGAGCGCTCGTTACTACACGAGGACCCAGGTACTGTTAACAATAATTTAACCAGTTTTGTGTACTGACAAAAAATACTTAAAATTTCTGGTTTCTCCTGCATATACATTACTATATGTTTTAATTGCACACAGTCAATAGTCTCTTCTATATTTTCGCATTCAAGTGGCATCTTCTTAACTAATTCCAAATTTGTTTCCATAGAGGTCTTCTTTTACTATTTTACAATTTTAGTTTTTCTTAAATCTTTTAGTATTTTAATAAAATTTGTGTCTTTGGTAAGAGCATTTAAAAATAAATCACGCTCATTTATAAGTCTATGACCATCAAATTCTTTCTCATCTAAATCAATATCATAGAAATTCGTTATTTCATTGCTATTTTCGTGTTCAACTAATGTTAAAAAATTCTCAAAACCAAGGTGACGCCGTACCAGAAAACAGAAAGTTGTGCAGCTCAGTAGGTAACCGAGTGCGTGGTAATGTAGTTTTAAAATTACAGTATAATAAAAACTGCTTTACCGACTTCATCTATTCTCACGGAACACACGGAGAATGAGCATGCCACGTCTGGATTAGTGATGTTTGGAAGTAACGCTTGAACGCTTCAAAGCCATATCAGATAATATTTTTATTCAATACTCGATCACAATGGTCACTTTTTGAGCCTAAAATGCGGGGCGGAAGTAGCATATTTTTCCTGCGAATTCGGTTTGCGAGAAATATGATAAATTTTCGGAAAATATGAGAAATTTGCGGGATATATAAAAAATTTACGGAAATTATGAGAAACTTGCGTGAAAAAAGTAGAAACAAAATTTTGTATGTACAAATCGTCGATATGAATAAAAAAAAGTTTCGACCCCGTTTTTCAGACTCAAATAGTGACCTTTCGATCGAATGTGGAATAATAGTGCATTACACAACTAGGGGCGAAAATGAGCTTTTCCAAGCGAGGATGATGTTCGTGCTCAAACATCATCTTAGTCTGGAAAAGTACATTCGTCCCTTGTTGTGTACCGTGGTTTTTATAAAAAGTGTATAAGAAAGACCATTTTTGTCGCCTATCAAATGGATCGAAAATAGTTTTTTAAGTCGTCCACTACAGTGTGTATATATATAAATTTTTTTAAATATTGAAAATTTTTGCCAATTTAAAGTTTTAATGAAGAAATGAAGCAAAAAATAAAAACAGAGGAGCGAAAACGACCATTTTCGCTCCACTTGTTTTCTGATGCTTGGAAAACTCTATTTTCGGTCCTCTTTGTAGGCGCCGAAAATGGCCTTTTCGATGCACGTGTTATAAAAAATATTATATGCAACACGGGGCGAAAGTAGATTTCCCGTCGTGTGATCCCTGTCGAAAATAATGACGTCATTGACTGACGTCATTAAATGACGTTAAATGACGGCATTAGATGACGTCATTTGTTGCTATAAATTGGAACCTTTTATCGTCATTTTATGACGTCATTATTTTCAACAGGTTGTACTTCTAAATACTTCCAAATTGATAAAATGGTTGCCTATATAGGTGCTACCATCCGGATGGTAGTACGGAAAATGGGAGCTAATGTCCAAGAAATTAATAATTTTTAATAATTTTACAGAAAATAATTAAAAAACAATAATTCTTTGCAGTAAAGGAATGTTTATGTCACGGATAGTTGTGACATAGCGGACTTAGGGCAGGCAGATGCTATAAAATAGTATACGATACTTGTGACTCAAATCGACCCATTATTACACGGCGTGTAATAATGGGCCGTTTAAGTCACATGTATCGTAATATACTATTTCAACCTAATTTTCAAGTAAAGAAAAGTAATTTCTTACTGATACAAAAATATCGCTGATCCAAAATGCGTGTATTTATTAATTATTGGAGTTTTAAAGAATACTTCGAATTGTTTTAGTAATAAATAAATATCAGTCGGTAGAACGGTAATTATTACTTCTTAATTTCTAATAAAGTCTAACAATAATATTGATGTTATTTTTCAACTATCCCCCCAGAATGACTATTCACATATATCATATTTACTTTAAAATTTTCTAGTAACGTTTTTCATCGTGTTTCTATTTCAGTCTTTGGATTATTTGTTAACTTTTCTTCATGCAAAAAATGCTCAAAAAATTTCGTGCATATGTACAACAATTTGTACTTTTACAGTTAACACATTAGACTATACGTTTTTTTTTTCTAGATCAGTGATTTTTTTGGATAGAAACCATTTTCGCATTAATAAAATTCATGTTTTGCCAAGTAATTTTTACATAGAGAAAGAGTTATTATTCCAACAACAGTTTAACTTTTATCTGAATCGTATGATTCATATTTATAATACATTTAATTCATGTTTATTATAGTATCTATAATTTAGCTTTTGAAATTTACGATAACTAGTTTTGATATATGTTGACTTATTTACTTTTACATTGCTAGGTTGCCGTAAGCAACTAATACAAGATCTAGAGATAGCTTTTAGATATCTAAAGACTGTATTCTACAAAGATGCTCCTGCATCGGTAGGAAGCCTGGGTATATAATTATGTAATTAGAATGTTAGAATATTCTAATATATTTTTATCTATTATAAAAAAAAATCATAAATGGGTGGCTTTTTCGAACTCAAAAGTTCATGGCCTCACAACATATCGTGTTGATCTTTAATTTTCTTTTTTCTTAAGAATTTTGAATCTCCTTTGTAAATATTTCTTCTAAACAAATAACGTATGCTCATTAACTTTTACTATCTAATATATTTAAGATTACGATAAAAGTATAATTTGTTTTTTCCAAGTAAGATGACTTGAATGTTACATGGATCAAGTCATATATTTTACTACGATTTTTATATTTTGTATTCAATTTTTTTATTAATTTGGTGCTAAGTTTTGAAAAAGAATTAATAGAGATTCAGACTAAAATCCAGCAGAAATTTGGTTCATATACAATGCATACTTCGGAATATCCATCGAAAAGTGACATCAACATTCCTAATTTGTTTAGAGAAGTGCCTAGTATTGCTAGTCATAGCTATTTTGTGCATAGCATTTTATTAAAGTGAACAAAATTTTAATTTTTTTCATTATTTTTTGTATAAATATAACTGTTTTAGCTGGAAATATTCTTTTAATATAGTGTGCATAAAATACGATCTTACATGCGTATATTCAATCGTATTTTCCGCTCCTTATATCGAAAAACGATGATTAATTTAAAATATTGAGTTCATAATATGTACAATTTAACATAAAAGTGCGTCACCTTCGTAAAGTTGTACAATTTGTTGCAAATAACCGTAAATACAAAAATAACCATACTACGAGTCTTCAATACTGGGCATCTATCTCTTACATTAATTTCATAATATATGAATTTAATACTAACTTACACATAGTTGCAAATGTTCAGATTATTACTCTTAAAGTATATAGGAATTGGAATATACTTAGCGCATAGTCACGAAATACTAGTTGTTGGATTTTTTTAGCCCTTATGTGGCCCCAGAAAGATGATCAACTCGTTGTTTGCTTGGTTGTAGTCAACCTCTAAGACTGACGTTGACGATGATAATGGTTTTCCTCTCAAGAATCTTCTAAGCGTGTTTTCAGCCACCTACGTGCTGCGAAAACCACTAACTAGGCCCTCTTTCAGTATTCAATGTTGATCACTGACATAATAATCTGCATGTCACGCCATTTTCTTTTTTACGTTTATTTTATGAGCTGAAAAACTACAAAACTACTTTAGAATCAAGAAATTGATAACTAGAATATTGAAATCTCACTTGCCTGCTACATGTACAGCTATACGCAATCCTCACATCTAAAGAAAATACTCTAGAAAAGCTGGAAGACTGCACAGCACAACCTAAAACAAATATGAAGATGAGAAAGCTTGTCGAATGTTCGAAATATTTCTTACGTGACTTGACAGCGTCTCATCGACCGAGCGCAGGATAAAGACAATGTGCAGGTAGAGCCTTGGCTAGAGGTCATTCTCCATTTCGTGCCTCGCGTATCTTAAAGGATGCATCAGCACGATGACCACCTGCGTCGATGCCTCGGCGAGCGCTGTAGCGCGTCGTCAGGGTAGGTCCTGGTGGTCCACGCAGAGCTGTAGTCCTGCGACGCTATGTTCCAACTTGACCGCCAGATTGTGCAACACGAATTCTTTGTTCTTAAAGTTGTAGCAGACGTAGCCGTCATAGAGGTTGTCTTGTGTTCAGGCGCAGCTGCCTTGGTCTAGAAGCGCATACCGTAGCACGAGTACGCCCAAATGCGCACTGGCTCGAGAAAGATGAAAGCCAGCACCACGTACATGAGCAGCAGCAGGATGGTCAAAAGGATAGTCGAGATCCTGGGCAAGTAGTCCGAGACCATGATGTTCTTCATGACGCCGTCCTGGAAAAAGAAGTTTGAGCAGGCGGTCTCATTGACGTTTAGCTGACGCCAGGAAGTCAGCTCCTGTACGATCAAGCAGGACCAGGGTTTACCGCTGAACGAGAGCTCTGAGCCGGTCATCGAGGCTGACCTGCCATACGGGGAAGGTGACCAGCTGTTTGCCGTGCAAGCGAGCGCAGCGAGAAGAGTGTAAGCTTGTTCTGGAGTAAAGCTGACACTGCTGGACAAGGAGCTCGAAGTCAAAGTCCTTGAGCTCGCGGATATAGTTGTCCTTGAGGTGCAGAACCTGCAGGTTGTTCAACCCGTTAAACGTGCGGATCAGGATGGACTCAATGCCACTCACGTTCACGTAGAGCACGCAAATATTCATGCAGCCGATTAACGCGTGCTTCTGGAGCTAGTGTAGACCATTGCCATCGAGGTAGACATCGTTTGCGTTCATGAGAATCCGCCGAACGATGCCACTGGTGTCAAAGTCGTAGATGTAGCAGAGAGCGAAGTAATGGGCCTCGTAGCAGCAGAGAAGCTGCACGAGCTTAGCCATGGAAGCGAGCACAATGGTAGTGTCCTGGGGAGCCCGGGGACGCGGTGCATGGCGTTGTTGATATCATAGAAAAAGTTGTCGTCGAGCCGAATGGCCTCGAGCTTGCTTTTACGCTCGAACGTACTCTTCTTGACGGGCCACATCTTGCTTTTCACGAGCTTGAGGAAGTTATGCTCGATCATGAGCTCATGCAGTTGGTGCAGACTGGTACTTCGCTGGGAAACTGCAAAGCCTTCAGGAATATTGAGGTTATGGAGAAGCTGTTTCAGAAACTACAACAAACATAACACTATTTATGCACAAATAATAAATTATATATCTCACTAAGAAGCGCTGCACGTCTACTTGTAATAACTAGTCCTAACCTCAAAAATCACTCCATTGCACAACTTCGACGGTTGTTTATAATATAACACTGACAGAACTATCGAACAGGATTCCACGTGTAGCACTTCATAAAGTAGCAAGAACCTTGTTATCACTACACTTCACATATTGTAAAATAACTGAACCTTTTAGGACGACGGCCAAACGCTCGATGCTCGATGCCAATACTGATAGCACGCAGAACCTTGTTACCACATGACCAACGACCGCTACTATGCCTCTATTAGTCCAGGCGCTGGTGCCATCAGAGTGTAAATTTTGAGCTCCCCTCAGTAACTTGGAGTTTTTTTATGTTTTTTGGGATGCTGAATCAAAATTTGTTGGTTACGTAGCCTGAAACCTATCAGTTTTTTTCTTATAAACAAATTACTGATTTGTAATTAACAAATAATCGTTAGCACTTTAGATTCAAAAATACATAAATAATGTAACCCAATTTTTTTCAATTGCAAATAACGATTATTTGTTAATTACAAATCAGTAATTTGTTTATAACAAAAAAACTGACGGGTTTCAGGCTTCGTAACTAACAAATTTCGATTCAGAATCCCAAAAAACATAAAAAAACTCCAAGTTACTGAGAGGAGCTCAAAATTTACACTCAACTGACAACAGCGCCCGGACTACTACTTAAAATAACATTTGTTTTCATAATAAACACCTAGACAACATTTTCTTAGTTCCAGGTGACCGGAACGTATACTCAGAGTCATAATCTACGTAGACATTGAGATCTTGGTATTCGTAAGACTAATTGGGATAGTTATGATACTAATCTAAATAATAAATATACATGATAGCATCAAAATTGTATAACCTCAAAACTATAATTTTAATTTCTCCAAACGTTGGCTAACGGTTGGCTTGTATCAATGCAAATTGTTGGCTTACGCAGTTGCCCAAAAATTAGTAAGCAAGCCATTTCGGTTGGGTTATTTTCTACCAGGCTAGTTGCCCTATTAATGCTAATATCTATCATTAGAATTCCCAGTAATTTAAATATTTATCATTTTACAAAGTTTGAAGTTAAGATAAATTGAAAAACACCTTTTACAAGGTGAAATGTTGGCAACTATAAGTTTGGTCTCCACCCTGGTAGAAAATAACCCAACAGTTGATTATGGTTGGCCAACGAACCTTCTAAGAACGTCACTTTGGCCAACATTTTACCGTTGATGAGCATTTCTACCAGGGCATCTTCATAAATCTGTACATTTGTACAAGAATTCTATTCTAATTTCTCCTTCAAAATATCTGTATATGCTTATAAATATACGTTAATGAATGTAGTGAAATCAGTTTTATATATGTCAAGCATCAACCATTAAAGTTCAGCAGGTGAGATAAGATCAGCTGACTAGTGGTTATGACTAGTGTACTGACTTAAAACAACTTATTGATTACTTAACGATCATTCTCCACACAAATATGCACATTTATCGCCTTTTTGATGAAAACAGAGGCATGCAATAAAACGCTTCATCCATACGCAAAAGTTTATGGTAAAAATGAATCGTTAAGACAAATTATTAAAACAAAAATAATATTACTATATGATTACAGAAATACTTATTATTTTTGCAAATTATTAAATTTGGCTTAAGATTTTTTCTATGCTATAAGCTTTCACGTATATATTCAAAAATTTTTACAATAAAGCAAAGCTCCTTTTAGATTATAATAAAAAATTGTTGTAATTTTAATATGATTTACCACCTTAATAATAACAATTCGAATGTTTGATCGATAAACTATAAGACGATGAGACAGCAAGTGTGCATTAAAATAATATTTTTGAAAATTGTAACCTTTTTTTTAATGACCACTAGTCAGCTAGTCTTATCTCACCTGCTGAACTTTAATGCTTGATGCTTGACATTGTAACGAGGAACAACGTCCCTCGCCATGCCGGTAATCGAGGCAGGATAGAAAGTGACGAAATAGGGCGACGTTGGCTCAAGTGATAGAACGCGCGCCTAGAGATCTCGGGAGTGCCTAGAGATCTCGCCTACTTTCTCGGGAACGCTGCTACCAGGGTTTTGCTAGCCTACACATGCAGTCTATCTCTCTTATGTCTATGGCTGCTGCGTGTGCCTCTGTATTCTCAAACAAACACTGATGCACGTTTGTAAACGATGCAAGAAAAACTAGATAAAGACAACTAGACAACTTCTAGCTTGAAAAATCTAGTCTTTTTTCCTCAGAATCTTTGTGTAGGTAGATGCTTACTCCGCGCGTTCGGCTCTCTGCAACTGCGATCCGTTTCGTAAAAGGCTGCGACGCTTAGCGGACACCTCTTTCACTCTTTTACTATTAGAGTTGCACATAATTAATATATTTTGGAGACATTCGTGGCGTAGTACAGTATATTGCACTGATTGCTAAAGATAACCTTATGTAACCTATTATATCTCATAACATATTCTTGTATTATGGAGAGCGGCGATGGCTCAGTAGGTAGAGTGTCGGGCTAGTAATCCGGAGGTTCTAGGTTCAAGTCTGACTCTCGACTTTTCTGACATCGGGACACCTCTATGTTTACATACGTTTGTATGTTATATACATAAGTGTCTTATAACGTCAAATCTCCAGTGGTTCGGATTCCACTGAGTAATTAAACTGTTAAAGTTTCGTACTGTATAATTAAACTGTAGGTCCAGTCGAGATGCATGTGCAATACATCCAGATGTGATGCACATGCACCGCGACTGTAGGGAACCTCTCTGGCCGGTATCATTGTATGGTATCGGGCAGAGGGAAGAGCCATATAAGACTTTAAGAGGACTTGAGAAGGTTATAATATAACAAAAATTCTTGTATTATTGTACTTAAAAGGATGAGAATCGCATGGCCAACATTTTAAGAAATTATCGCAAATTAATTTTGAATCATAATTATTTTGCTAAAAGAGAAATTTTTGAAGCAAAATATTATGATCGTTGGAAAGTTCTCATTAAAATCTTTAAGATACATTACTCAAACATAAGCATCTAAGACATATTAGACAAGAAATCATTGGAGATAATAAAAAGCATTTAGGTTAAAAAGCAAATTCAAAGTATAATAGGGTCGCGCTGCTCCCCGACGGCACAGTGTATAAAAAACTTATACTTGTCATCGGGGCGCTACCGCGCCCCTTTATAATGCACTTCCGTAACGCGGTCGTGCCTGAAAATATTTTGCCGAATGGCATTTGAAAGCTTTGTGAAATGATAGATAGAATTGAATTACGAAAAGCAACTATATCGTGGTTTACCCTAATTTCGTTAGTTGCCCTCCGTTATGTAATCATCTATCACTATGCGATTCACCTCACTCCTAAAGTCGCTCGGTTAAAATATATATTGCAATAGTGATAAAATTCAAGTTTTGTTAAGATCTTTTTTTCCTAATGTCAATTCCTAATTGGAATGGAAGTAAAATTTTTAAATAATAAAGATTTTAAACACGAAAATTACGCATCGATTTATAATAGAACCCTGGTAGAAATTAACCTAAAAACTGGCAAGTTCTTGTGTTAAAATCCTAAGAACTTGCCAGTTTCTAGATTAATTTCTACCAAGGAAGGTAAGATTTTGAAACTGAAAATATTAAAAAACTATGACAGTCAAAAAAAAAACAAATGTTATATTCTAAATTTAAAACAAAAATACTTTAAACGCTTATTATTTTATATTTCCTAATATTTTAATTCAACATTTTCGTTTTATAAATTATTTAATTTCATGATTTCAGTTTTTTTAATTTTTGCCTTTCAAGCTTCAATTTTTTCGAATTTTAATGTTTCTAAATTTTTGCCGCCAAGTTAAATTGATTATTCAATCACTGATTATCATGAAAATGGAGACGCTAAAATTTTAGTAAACTAATAGAAGAATATGATGACTTATTATTATCTAGTGAGCAACGTGAAATTTGTAACCAAGAAAGTTATTTATCACTGTCGAGAACATTGACGTGATTTTGTTATGTATTAAAATTTTATAGTTTTCTACGACAATTCGTCACTGTCGATGTGACATTTGTTTAAAAAAGAGGTAAAAAAAATGTATGCTGCAAATCACTCAAACCAATTAATTAGTGTAGAAATACCTGATGAAAATAAAAAATATTATTTGGTGTTGTACGACAATTTATGATACATGTATGATACTATAGATATACTCAGTTTAAAAGAAATTAGAAATTGTTCTAATTTTAAAAGTCAATTAAATGATAACCATATACCTGATTCAACCAAATTTTAAAATTTTCCTCGATTTTTGATATGCAGTTAATTTTCAGAGATTGTTTATTATTCGACCTATTGATAGACATAAAGAATATATTCAAATCCTTTTTTCAAACAGACGCTGAATTTGTTTGTGGTACAAAAACTATGTAATACAAATTTTTGATAGTATTAACAAAACGTGTGTTGATAATGATTATAAAATTTGTATTTATAGGCTGTTTCCGAATAAAGTTAATTTACGCATATCTTTTGAACAAGTACAGTGTCAGACTAATTATTGTGATTGCGGTATTTTTGCTATAGCATTTGCAGTCGCTATTGTATTTAATATTTGCCCATGCAATGTTTAATTTAATATTAGTAAAATGCAAGAACATTTAATTAGAATGTATGATACATTAACTTTATCCTTTTTCCAATATCAAAAGATTATAAAACTAAAATTTATTTTTAAAAAATTGCTGAAATTTTAATTATAACCCTTGTAGAAATGACCCTAAGAACTGGCCATTTATTAGGTAGTAACTAGGTTAAATCCTAAGAACTGGCCAGTTACTAGCCTGTTCTTAGACTCATTCCTACCAGGGAAGTAACGTTACTCACGCAATAAAATTTGCTGAATTTAAATTAAATTTTGATAAAATTAATATTGAGGAACTTGAGGTATTATATACAGCAATCATTAATTAACTCTTTTAGAAGCCAGCACATAGAAAAAGTAACTGCTAAAAATCAATAAAAAATTAATATAGATTGTGTGAAATGCTCACTTTCTTTCGCATTTTAATGTATTGAAAACAAGTAAGGTTAGTTATTATAAGCAAATCACTCGATACCCTTCCCACTAGAATGCAGCGTATAGAACTCAAAAAAAAAACTTTTTTCAAAAGTGATAACCTCGACAAGAAAAAGGCTAATAAACGTAGTGAAATCTTTAAATATAAAACTGTCAAGTAAATTTTTTTTTTTTTTTGCTATACGCATTAAAATATCATTTTTTGGGAAAACATAATTTTAACTTTAATTTTATATCTTAATGCGTATAGCAAAAAAAACATTTACTTGATATTTTTATATTTAGATATTTTACTACGTTTATTAGCCTTTTTCTTACCAATATTTTCACTTTTGAAATAAGTTTTTTTTTTTTGACAGCTTTCACATCTTTTACAAAGCATATTCTTCTTGCTATTACACTTCATTAAATCTTGATCTATTCGATAGACAACAAGCTACTATTGGTTCAGACATTGATCGCATCGCGCATATAATCGTATAGCAATATATGCATATATACGTATAGCATTACATGCATATTATCATCGCGTGTCGCCGAGTAGCAGACAAATGTCGGTAAAGTAGATTAACTACTGTAACCACTGGTGTATAATACCAAATAATATACTCACCGGAAGTCACGTGACCGGAGGAGACGAAAAATATCGGGAGAGGATGGAAACTCTGAACGAAATGAAATATACCGAGCAAATTTTCAACTTGCAATATTAAGTTAATAACTTAATATTCTTGAATGAACCTTTTATACATGAAAAATTAGGATAATATATTTAAGTAGATATCAACAGATTGCGCATACGCGCAATAATACTTATTTGAATGCAATCGAGATTTTTTTTAAGGTTAGGAACACCTAATTTCAAAGTATATAGGGTCGCGCCATCCACAAATCGTACTTCGTACTTTTTCTTGCCAAAGCGGCGCTATCGCGCCCCTTGATATGCTCTCGATAGCACAAAGTAATACTTGGCATCGGGATACTATCAAATTAGTATAGTAATTGACACATTCAAATAATTAATGAAATAGGTAAAAACAAGGAACGACAACGTAAGGCGAAGTAAGAATAAAAACAAAATTAAATTCGAATGTTGACAAGTAAAATCAGTTAAGAAATCAATAATAATAGTAGACTCGCGTAAGACAATAATAATGAATTAGAACAAAAACATAATAATGTAAAGACACACCGATATACACGCACATCTTACGACTCTACGGCAAGAGACCATGCGAAGCACACCGATACGCATGCACACATTGCGCACTGAGAGATATCATTGCCGTAAACATGTACACACGTTAGGAGCAATGATTGCTAATATATTCGTGTACATCTTACAAATATTCTATACGAAACAAAAACAGTTTGTATGTATTGTGACGTCGTGCAAAACCCTAGGCGATGTCTTTAGGAGCACAAAATATATTAACCCCGGGTCATTCGAACGAGCATTGAAATACTCTCTACAATCGGGAAATGGTTTGAAGGTAGTGAATAAACTAGAACAGTTTTTGTAGTTAAACCAGTTTCAAGGATGTATATTGTCTCAAAGAACTTAAATACAAGAATCTACTAATTATCTGACTCTAAAGCTAAGCTGATAATTCTAGGGACTCGCGACTCTGACTGTTCTCCAGAGCGGCGGTGATGCTGCAAGACCTCTGCTCCTGGCGTTGAGGGCGTGACCTTAAATGAAGGGATGTAGTTTTGACAAATCAGAACGACTCCGCGCGGACTTACAGAACTACGAGCTCGAATCAGCGTCGGTCTGCTGGGCCTACGTGGTGGTGGAAAATTCGGAAAGAGAAGTTTAAAAGCCGTTCTGTTACATAATACAAATGTTTATGCAGCCATTCCCATAGGATATTCGGTAATACTGAATGAAGAGTACTGTAACATGAAAGTAATATTAGACCGAATAAAATACAATGATCATAAATGGCAATTTTTTGTCCTCCTTCCACCTCCTTCTGACGCACTCATCCGAGGTCACTCACGGCTCCCCGCTCTCGCGTCATCCGCCACCTCCAACGTTCGTACACGGCGAAGGCCGCGCGCCACCTCCCCCTCTTTTCGCGTGAATCAAATGCGCGCGCAATCAAGGCCGCGAATCCCTCTTTTATGTATGCGCTAACCTTGAACTTGCGTATATAAGTTGTACGGAGCGCGCCTACGCGCACACGTGATCGTGATTTATTTATCTCATTGTAATAATTTTTGTGATGTGATTATGTTCAATGAGAGTGTAGTGAAAACATTATAAGTAACAGCATTTTTAATGAATATCATAAAATGTATGATATTGTAAAATTTTTTTAATGATACGTTTGATAGAAAAAACGAGTGAAAATTAAATTTAAAACTAATTGTGCAAGACATTCTGTAAAAACGGGTAGTAGTGATTTTGCTGGAGCATAAATGGAACATTGTGCGCGACTCGAATTCCCTCTAAAACTCTGCGTCCACTTGAGTTAGCCAGCCGAATAGTGCGCTGTAGCAAACGCGTACTGCATTTGTGTGTCTACAGCGTTAGAGGAAGCAGAGGAAAAAAGCGCAGAGTGAAAAAAAATGAGTTCTGAACCGAAGGAAGTGTGTAAAAAGCAAGCTGGAACACCGTTAAATTTGCAACTACCACCATTTGCTGCGAATCAGAATCAACAGCAGCAGCAGCAGCTTCTGCAACAGATTCAACAACTTCAGTAACAGCTTCAGCAGCTACAGCAACAGCAACAGCACCAGGTATTAACATTAACGTGTATGTGTTTTTACGCGTTCATGCATGCGAGAATATACGCGCGCGCAGATGTGTATGTGGGAATGTACTGTATGTATTAATATAATTAATAATTTAATGAATATTTTTGTATAAATTTTCTATTTCAGATGGATGCTGAAGCAGATACGCCGGATTCACCAGATGCTACTAATCGTGGCGGTTTTAGCTATACTAATGATTCCAGTGATGAAGATAATGGTTATGCAGGGATGATTGAGCGTTTTTTTTTCTGCAGTAGTGTTAAAATAGTTTTAAAAAAAAAACGCTTATTTCTAGTGCATTTTTTCGGTATGTGTCATTTTGCTGCAGTGTGAATAGGGCATTGTGCGCGAGTAGGATTTCCTTAAAAACTCTAGGCAATACAATTTTCACCCACTTGAGATTGCCGGTGGGTTAGTGTCGTGCAGCAAACGCGTACTGCAGTTGTGTGTCTACAGCGATAGAGGAAGCAGAGGAAAAGTGAAAGAAAATGAGTTTCGAAACAAAGAATACGTCACCAACGATAGTTGTATCGATCGATAATACAACAATCTATCAGGAGGTAAAGAGTGGTGAAGTAATTGTGAGAGAAGTGCGACCAGATCCGAGGCGCACGAAAAAGCCGAAAACACCTTGCGATTTACCATTACCTCCGTTTGCTCGCAACTTAACATTAAATTGTTATATTGTCACGGACGAGCTTTGGGCTCTCCGGCGGCATCTCCGATGGCCTGCGTTTCCGGCGATGCACCAGACGCATTGTCAGCATTAGAACACCACGGCCCGAAAGTTTCCGCGTGCAGAAGTGCAACGCTGCACTTCGGCACGTGGAACCGCTCACCGTCGACGAGTCGCGTCGACGAGCGAGCGGGCAGACTACCGGCGACACTCCTAGCGAGCGGAGCTCCAATATTACGGAACAATAAATAGTGCAACAGCGACCTATCCGTCTCTTCTCTCTCCTCGTGTTGACTCTCACTTCCGTCACATTTTGGCATCCCTTGTGGCGCGAGGATTCGCAGCAGAAGAGACAACTGCATCATAAATTATCTGCAGTCACGAGAAATCCAGATCGATAGAAGGAAATTAATCCTCGTAAGAAGAAAAGTTCGTCACAGAACACACCGTGCCGCATAAAAAGCACAATAATAAAATAAAGAAGTAGTAGTGAGGAGCTCTAGCAGTCGCCGAGGCTCGTGTAAATCAAAGCACGAGCTCAAAGAAATTTTTTTTGTCTCACGGGAGCCGCTCGAGCAATCAGCTCAAAAATCGCCTTAAAGAAGTGAGCGGCAATCCAACACCAGGCAACCGCCGGCGAGCGTTGCCAAAATCCTCAAAGTCCATCTGGACCACCTAAGCCCACCTGGGCCAACGAATAAAGCTGCACAACCATCGGCGCGGACCAGCCGCCGACGAGCCCGAGGATCCAGCCTCCACGCGCAGCACAGTGTCGACGCGGACCAGCCGTCGATACGCGCGACTACAAAACCTCCAGCCCAGCCAGCAGCCACCGGTTCCACATCAGTCATCATCAACCATCAGCTTCGGAAATACCATGCGAGCCGTCTACGCAGCGCTACTCATCGCAATGTAAGTCGTTTTTTTACTAGACGCAATTTGGCTTGTTCGCGTGCCCTTTCGTACTATAATACCTCGGAGTGCCGTCCAACTTGACAATAAAAGAGTCAACGCGCGGAATAAAGATTAGTCTTCCCGTCTCTTACATTCCTGGGCCCTCCTATACACACACAGTAGTCAATAGACAATTGTCAAAAACAGTCATGGCTCCTACGGGGATACTCGGCGCAGCGCGGGGCGTACTCGGGCTAGGCGCGAGAAAGAAACAGCTAGATACCGGAGCGAAAAGCGAACCAGAATGGGATAGCGAACAAATGCGATACGCGCGGAACGTATATAGAAACACCCAAAAGATGACTCCGCGCACGCGTAGGGTAGTGCGAAAGCATATCAGTAAAGATTGTTTACTATCAAGCGATTCCGAAAATGAGCCTCGGGACGCGAGAATGGCGGTCAACTGGATCGAGGCGCGAAAGAACCTATTAGACGAACACAGCCGACCGCCAAAATCATACGAACTGCCTAAACAATCCGACGATAGCGGGGAAAAGCTAATCGTATTAGACGACGAGAGCCACGCCCGGAACGAAGCGGACGCGAGTGCAGAGGCCCCCGAGTCAAACGTAGCAGATCCTATTAACACCTACGCGAACACAGGACTTGCAGGAGCTGCTGCCGCGAATCGGGAAAATACAGTAAGAGTAGTAGACGTAGCCGGAGTACAAGAAAAATTCGGTCGGCTAAATTTAAGAAATAACATTTGTGACAAGTTAGAGGTCCCACTCGCGGCAAAGGAACGGCTCGCAATCAACGAAAAATGCGTGTCCGGCGTATCAAGTCTTTTCGAAATAAAAAATATCGCGCTTGGCAATGGTCTAAGCCAAATCCTGCCGAAAACCGGGATAGACGATAGGCCTTGGGCAGGTAGATCTCAAACCAGCATCGGCCCCGGGCATAGAAGCTACGGCGGCAACTCGCAAAATACAGCTCAAAGAAAAATCGCACCTATCGAAATTCCCGCAGCTCAGCGACCCGTGTGCAAGTTCGAACTATCCCGGGAAGAACTCGAAGTAATATTGAGAATGCGCGAAGACCGGCTACTCAAAGAAAGTCGCGTAAATCCGAAGCCAATCACAGACCAATTTTCCAGTGATGAAAGCGAGAGCGAGCACCGGAGCGTACACAAGGCGGTAGTACATAAAACGCAACTTGAAAATAAAACCACCAGACCCCGTCTCCCCAGAAACAGAGACGCCGGGCGTCTTAATGCTGTAGTCAACCAGGTGACCAACCCGTTTAGCGAGGGCGAACTCCGGGAAACCGCGCGGCGTCATCACTACGGCGAAAATTATAACCGCGACGAGTTCAGCCGCGACGAGCGTCGGCCAATGAGTCGAACCGGAAACGAAAGAGCAGGAAGGACCAGTGCATTAAATAAATACTCATCGAGATACGATGATAGCCGAGACCGCGGCAGAGCCTACCCGTCGGACAGCGATTCAGACGAGGATCCGCGCGATCGCAGACACCCGCAAAGGCGTGCACCGGACCGCGATCGCGAGCCACCGCGTCGAGGACCGAACCGCCGAAATCACCGAAATCCTGCCGGGTTCTGGCCATCAGGCAACGATCCAGAGGATGATCCAAGCGAGCCGAGCGACGACAATATCGTAGCGATCAATAATGGCAATCCCAGGCGCGACGTTCGTCCCAGGGGCGGCATGCCCTTCCATCAGGCGGTAAATTTCATCCCGCAATTCGGCGGCGACCCCGACGATTTAAATCAATTTTGCAATTCCGTCAGAAAAGTTTTATATTCATTCGGCAGAGAGTACGAAGACTACCTGCTAATGTACATCGCGAACAAGTTGAAAGGCAAAGCCGCCGACGGATACCGCGCTCGTACAACAAGTTATCTATCGGTCGAACAACTGTTAAATGATCTAACGTTGCAATACGGAAATATCGGCATCGCAGACGAGGTACAAGCGCAAATAAAAGTTTTAAAACAAAAATCAGGCGAAGCCGTCGGAGATTACGGTCTGCGGATGCAAAGACTGCACAACAGACTGCTCACGATCATCGAATCGGCCCCAGACCTGTCGTCGTTCGACAGGAAAGCGAGAAGACGTTATGCAGATGACAACGCGCTGCAGCAATTTACGTTCGGTCTCGTATCACCTCTCGATCATCAAGTTCGGAGTGAGCGTCCACGCACCCTCAACGAAGCAATTAAGATAGCATTAGAATTTGAGGGAAAGCAGAGCGCGCGACGTATAATGTACGGCGATATTGAAGCCTCTATCCCAGCAATGCTCGCTCTGCCTGCCCCAGCGCAGGTACGTAGGGCCGTAGCAGAAGAAGCTAAACCACCGGACATTCGGGCAGTCGAGACGAACGCGAATAATCAGCAAAGTAAATATTGTAATTACTGCGATATGAAAAATCACGCACTTAAAGATTGCGGTGTCCTAATAAAACACGCGCAGAAAAACATAATAATGAACCCAAACAGAAAGAACTTCGACAATAACTCGAACAATAACGGGAACAACTCCGGCAATAATTCAAACAATAACGGAAATAACAATAACAATAACAACACGAATGGAGGACAACGCAACTACCGCAAAAATAATCGTTATAACAAAAATAGCCACAGTAATAACAACAATAGCAACAACAACAATGGTAACAACGGCAATAATAACAGTAATAACAATAACGATAGTTCAAATAACCACGGCGTTAACGGTAACGCGAACGGCGCAGGAGACAGCAATTCCCAGAATTTAAACTAGATGGGCGCTCGCCGCGCTCCTCAAGCGTCGAGCGTCGATACATAGAGCTGGAATCCAAGCAAAAAACCGAGTCAGCAAATATAAGATTCCTGACTGCTGGCCGGCAACCCCCAATAGTAAATATAGAATGCCCTCAATTAATAAACAAGAAGGGTAAATTTTACGCGGATTCGGGAGCAGACATATCCGTAGTTAAAATCGGGAAATTAGCACCCGATTATCCAATCGACACGTACAAAATAATAAAAGTGCAGGGAGTAACCCCCGGCACAGCGCACACGCTCGGGCAAGCGGTAATACAACTGCAGGGCCTCGAATGCGATGTCCAAGTCGTACCAAACGATTTCCCGATAGAAAACGCGGGCATAATCGGCTGGGACACGATCGACAGACACAAAGGTTGCGTCGATGCGGCAAACAAACGCCTGAAATTCGGCGACGTATCGGTGCCATTCGAGACCGACGAGCGCATTACCGTACCACCACGGGTAAAAATGGTAATTAGCGCACGTGTGCGAGATAGTAGCGTGAAAATAGGATGGGTCCCACTAATGGACCTCCACCCTAACCTGCTCTTCGGGAATTTTGTCGCGGAAAATCGAAACGGGCGCATATTCGCAGAATGCATAAACATTGGGGATACGGAAGTATCGGTTGCCAGCCCGATAGTGGATTTACAAGAATGCGAAACAATCGCAGCACATCCACTATATCAAGCCGATGGGGACGGCTCACCTGACCGGGTTTCGGCAAGTCTAAGACGCATGTTCGACGCGAATAAATTAGAACAAAAATATAGAGAAGTCAATACATTAAACGAAAAAATGCGCGCAAACAAGAAGGCCAGGCTCGAACGAGTCGAAAAGATTTTACAATTGGCCGATTTGGAGGGATGTAACGCGGAAGAAGTTGAATATATTCGCGAAATAATCGACGAATACTCGGGCGTATTTGGTCTCGAAGGAGAACCGCTACCGGCTACACACCTTCTACAGCATAAAATCATATTAAAGTCAAACGAACCGGTAAAATGCCAACGCTTTAGATTCCCGCCCGCGCTCAAAGAACACATGATCCGCGAGTTGCAGAAGCTTCGCGAACAAGATATCGTCGTGCCTTCAAATTCGGACTATTCCTCAATGCTTTGGATTGTCCCAAAAAAACCGGACGCGAACGGTAACCGAAAATTCAGGCTAGTAACCGACTTCCGGGCGATAAACGAAATTTCAGAGGGAAGCTGCCATCCCTTACCCTTTACTAGTGATATTCTTGAGCACCTTGCATCCGCCAACTATATAACGGTGATGGACCTAAAACAAGGCTATCACCAGATAGAAATGCATCCCGATTCCGCGCATTTAACCGCATTCTACGCACCGGACGGCAGACACGGGAATCAATTATTACAGTTTAATAGAATGGCTATGGGGCTGAAGGAAGCCACCATAACGTTCACACGCGCTATGTCTCTGGCAATGGCCGGACTCCAAGGAGACGAGGTCGAAATATACCTAGATGATCTTATGATATTCAGCGAGACTCTCGACGAACATAGAGTACGTCTCCGCCGGGTATTGAAAAGACTACTAGACGCCAACATGACGGTGGAGCCGAGGAAGTGCCAGTTTCTAAAGAGAGAGGCGCATGTACTCGGCCACATCGTAGGCGGAGGCTTCATTAAAACCGATCCCCAGAAAATAAGGGCAATGGCGGAATACGCGGTACCTACTAATCCCAAAAAGCTTAAGCAGGCCCTAGGCCTGTTCAGCTACTATAGGAGGTTTATAGAGAACTTCTCGAAAGTGGCATATCCGCTGTTCAAGCTCCTAAAGAAAGACACGAAATTTGTATGGGGAGCAGAAGAGCAAGCCGCGTTCGACGAATTAAAAATGCTAATGTGCAAGGAACCGGTCCTAAAGTCGCCAGATCTCGAGCAACCCTTTATCGTAACAACCGACGCGAGCGACTTTGCCCTAGGCGCCATCCTAAGCCAGGGAAAGTTGGGAATAGACCAGCCATGCGCGTACGCTTCTCGCTGTCTTAAGGGGAGTGAATTAAAATATCCTACTTACGATAAAGAATTACTCGCGATCGTGTTTGCCAAAGAGCAATTTCGGCATTATTTATACGGCCGAAAATTCACGATAGTCACGGATCACCAGGCGCTCAAACACTTCCACATATCGAAAAAACCGGACCTAAGATTTAACCGTCTAAAAGCGGCTCTTGTCGGATATGATTTCGACATAATATACCGTCCGGGCAACAAAAACGCGAACGCCGACGCGCTTTCGCGCAATCCAATACTCAAACCGGGTGAAACTAATCCCGATTTACCACGACTAGAACTATACGAATTAGCAGAAAAACAAATCGAGGCGGACCCCGACGAGGAAGCCGGCGCACCGCCCGGTAGAATTTTCCGCGCGCGAGCGATCAAACAGCTAGGCGTGAATAAAAATCAAAAAACGAAACAAGCGATATCGGACTCTGATGAGTCAAGGAAAACAAGCAAATTAAAGAAAAATGCAATGACCCCGCGCTGATTTACAAAGCCGGAGAAACTTTAGCCATAAGAAACGAATTTGAAGACTTTTACCTATGCCGCGCGCTCCACGACATTTACCACGGCGACGATGTGATCAAAATTCAATGGTTTACCGAAATTAAAAACTGTAAATTCACATACGAGTTGGACTACCAAGATTCCACGAGATTTGATTGCATTTTGACTAATACTTCGTTAAAGAAAGCTGGTAAAAATAGATATACATTGTCGAAAACCGAGCGCGAGCGCATAAGGAAAATACTCGCGGAATCAATCGAATTCAGAGCGTCGCCGCGAATCGTGCAATCTACGGCCGCAATGGACTTCGGAAAAGAGCCAGACTCCGATGCAACTATGAGTACAGTGCAATCGGTCGTTTCAAATAGCTCGAGCTGCGGAGTAATCCTACCCCCTGGGGCAAAAAAATATTTAAATTACGTAGCGCCACTGAGCGTCGTAACGCGCAAGGCAAAAGCCAGCCAAAGCCAAATATCGCGCAAGCCCTATTCGCCCAGCAGCACGAGCAGCAGTGACGAAGGCGACGTAATGCAAGCATCAGGAGTCGCGCCGGAAATAGAGCCACTCCAATCATTCAAATTCCCCGCTAAACCCGTGATCGCTGACGAGGCGTCAATACGGAGCAAGATAAGCTCACCCGAACTTCCTCGACGTATGCACGCGAGAAATCCGGACCAACGCGAGGCGAGCGTATCGCACACGCCCAGAGTCGACACTAATAAAGTCGCGGCGCCGCGCAACGAACACGCGCCGCGTCCACACGGCTCTCCGGTCAAAACCTGTACTCCAGAAATATGGCAATTATGCAACGGTAAATTTCAAAAGAAACTCGTCATGAATATTGAAGAAAAGGAGATCAAGGGTAGAGACGGGATGCAAATTAATATATACGAGGCAGAACCATCCGTAGCGACCGAAAAAGGAAAAACAAACGACAGCTTGGTAATTGAAACGCCGGAAATTCCGAACGACAACGCGCGAGCGTCGAACAGTTTAGAAAAAAGCAAAACGCCGCGCGCGCGAAAAACGAGCGCAGCTGCCGGAATGGAAGGTCAGATTTCGAGAAACGGAGAACTACAGACACGAGAGAAGACATCCGAACCAGGAAGCGGAACGAAGGCGCTCGCGCATCAGAGCGCTGACGAGTCAGAATCTGGAGACGTCGGCCCCTTCGAGGATTTCGCGGGCATACCACGAAATTACGATCGCAAACCCGATCCGTCCGCCGAAAACTCGTCGGTTAGTTCGGGAAACGTGCTTATGCGTACATATATACGGAAAAAGCGTTGCGCCGAACCGCACGTAGAGCTGGTACGCTCGGATGATATACCAAGCTCGCCCCCAGGGAACTGCCTGTTCTTTTCGCTGATTAAAGCAGCGAAGCTTAATATCTCGGCAATAGACCTCAGGAAACATCTGCTTAAATCGCCCGCAATAAATTCCTGTGGCGAACCATCCGAAACCATGAGGATACTTAAATCCAAAAATGAATACGGCACCGTCGATTGCGCCTACCTGTTCGCGCAAGAGTTTAATTTTAATATATGCATTCATTATGATTTACCGAACAAACATCGCATATTCTGTCACGTGTTGTCGAGCGGGGCAAAAGAATTTCTGCACCTTAACTTGACGGGTCAGCATTTTACGCCGTACATCCGCATAACGCGCCGCCGCCAACCGCGAAGCCCACGAAACGACAGCGAGATCCATCGCCCACGAGTGACGGTAGCCACTCGAGCGCAAAGTCGCTGGTATTCGGAAGGAAAAAAGCGGAAAGACGGAAACAGCGCGTTAAGCCGGATTTATCGGAACACGAAGCCCGCAAGGAACGCGACAGGAGTGGCGCCGAATCGGCCATGAGCGTGGGGAGCAATATCATAATCGCGACATGCACTAGCCCAGACCCGTTTGCCCAGCCAACTCAGGCTATGAGCGAATCTCCAAACATAAGCAACGTGTCGCTAGTCCTCAACCCAGCCACATCTATCGCCTCACCAACGAGAACTAGAATTTCGAGCTTCGATAACTCCGACAAATCATGCGCAGACGCCCCTCCGCAAAACCAAAGCCACTCAAACGGTCCAGAAAGCCCGCCACAGATGAACTTGCAGGACAACCGCGAGGACGCGCCTATTCTTTCAAGCCCGAATTTTGGTGCAAGCATGTCCGCAACGAAGCGCACTAGTGACGCGGGCAATAGCATCGCCACGAGCGATGACGAAAAGACAGCTGCCGCTGTAAGTGCAGCGTTATCGCACCCAAAAATGAAACGGTACGTCGTGGCCGGAGCCAGGCCTCCGCGCGAGAAGCCACCTTGGGCTATTCCCGACGGCCAAGAACCCCAGCCCTTCGTTCACATGCAGTCCTTGAACGAGCACCCCTTCCGTTATCAAGAAACTTAGTTTACCTAACTTCGTCTGACAATTATTTAGCGACGGAAGTACAGGAGGCGCTCGTCGAACGAGGCTATATAAACCCGGCAGATTTGGAAAACAAAAAGTTCGGAATCGGTGAAATAAACATCATCGACGGTAAAGGATTTAGCGTGATCGGGGTTTATATCAAAGCGCACTTCGACGATCGCCCCCTACGCGTAGATCTAATAAAATGCTTGCGTAACCTAAAGAACGTCTTGGTAGCTAGGGGCTTGAACAGCGTAGCGTTAATCCGAGATCTCGAAATGCTGACACCGGTCGAATGGACAAAATTAATAGAATTATTCGACACCACTTTCATGAACAAGCGCGTGGCCGCGGTACTTTATAAGAATAACCTGCCGGTACCCCCGGTTAACGAGCGCTTTAAATTAATCCAAGAATACCACATAGCGGCGATGGGCGGACACCGCGGAATGACGAAGACATATAGCAAAATTGCGAATGATTTTTACTGGCGCAATATGCGCCCAGATATTAACCAATTCGTCGCCCGATGTGCCGTCTGTCAAGCAACAAACTGGTCCGCGTAAAAACTCGCTTGCCGATGCTGATAGTAACACGCCATCAACTCCATTCACGCAGATAGCGCTAGACTTTTACGGGCCTTGGAGAATTCGAGGCGCGGGAATAGGTACATTTTATCTATCCAAGATATGCTAACGAAGTATATCATTTTATCCCCACTAAGCATGCAAGCGCCGACGAAGTGGCGCGAGCCTAACGGAAAAAGTCATCTGCGTATTCGGGCCACCTGCCGCTATCGTAACGGACCAGGGCTCTCACTTCCAGAACCGGGTGCTAGAAAAGCTCGCGAAAATCTTTCAAATTAAAAAGTTCTGCACTACAGCGTACCATCCGCAATCAAATGGCTCAATAGAGCGAATGCACCACACGCTAACGGAATACTTGCGAAAATACGTGAAAGATACGACGCGATGGGACGAGTGGACATCGATTTGCCAACACGCATACAACTGCACGGAACACGAGAGCACTCGTTACTCGCTCACGAGCTGCTCTTCGGTACAAAACCTCGCACTCCGTCTAGCTTCTCGCCAAGTACCGACGACGTTACATACAACCAATACATTGACGAAATGACGATGAATTTGACAGCCCTACAGACGACCGCGGCCATGAATCTGGTCCAGTCGAAGTACCGGTCAAAACACTACTACGACCGGAAACTTAACACGAAACACTTCCGGGAGGGCGAAACCGTCTTTTTGCTAAAAGAACCCAAAAAGGGAAAGCTGGACGCGATCGAGTACTCGGGCCATTTGAAATCATCGACATTAACAGAAAAACGCACAACGTGACGATACGCAACGACGAGATCACAAAGACTGTGCACATGAACAAATTAAAGCGGCCGAGTGAATTAGCCAGGCAGATGAACGCGTCGGAAGAAGAGTAGGAACAGGACTTTTTTTTTCTGTTTTTTTTTTCGCGGCACCGGACGTTCCGACCGCTCAAAAAAAAAAAAAAAAAAAAAAAAAAAAAAAAAAAAAAAAAGACGTAACATTTATGCCCATAGAGATCATCTCCGGCGACTCGCTACATGCGCCAGCGAGCTACTGGCAACAAAAACTAACGCCAACTAATATTTTAGGGTAGCCGCGGGAAGCCGCCAGGAGAACTTCAACGCGATCCCTGACCCTGGATCGGCCCCATTCATTCGCCTACTGGAGAAATGTAGGCCTTGTCACCGAAAAAATCGCACCACTCGCTACGTCCAGCACAGACTGGAAGCTAATCCAGAAACTGGACCTACGACCATACTTCAGAGCGAGCGAAACGCTAGAAAACACACTGCGTTAGTGGCGCACGCATGCGGCCCTCATTGCGAAATTGGGGAGTTGCAGCAAGCGGTCAAAGAAGCCGTACGCCAGGCGGGAAGGGTCATGGATTTATTACTGGTACATAATATCGGGGATGAACCACGCCGCGCACGAAGATCGCTACTTCCGTTTATCGGTACGATACATAAATTTCTGTTTGGCACGCTAACAGAAGCCGACGAAGCAGAAATCCAAGAGGCCGTCAGAGCCATAGCAAACGATACAAAATCACTGCGGCGCTGTTGGCGAACCAAACAGAGATTATCGATCGTGCCTTATCCAACTTGGATAAAAAGTTGACAAGGCTGGAAGCTACAACAGCCGTCTAATAAACAAATCAATCACATCGGACAACGAGTTCGCGATACGCAGTGCGGTACAAACCGTAAAGGACAACCTACTGCAATTTAAATTGGACACGGAGTCCTGACAGATGCAATTTTGTTCGCGACACAGGCATGGTTCATCCGCGGATTATGCCACCAGAAACGCTATTATACGCGGCGAAAACAGCAGCCAACACTATCGCGAATGCAAAATTCCCCGCGCCAGATGGCAACTTCCCGCCATACCAATCCTTAAAATATCCAAAGTAACGGTACTACTGGTCAACAGTCACCTGGTGTACCAGATAGCCATCCCGCTCTTAGATATCCAAAATTTAATTTATTTAAAGCCTCACCGCTGCCATCTGTGCAGCGCGCGTTAATATTCCAAACATCGCGGCCTATATTTGGCCCGAATTTCATTTCTTCGCAGTAAGCGAATCTAACAGATCGTACATGCCTATACCACCTGAACGAATCAATAAGCTACGCAAGCTCGGCGACCTGCTAATTGCAGTTAACCCTGAACCAATTAGGGAAATTCGAAGCAACGGCGCATGCGAAATCAAAATCGCGTCAGGGCACGCGCTGGGAAAGGCCGAACACTGTGATATTCGAATAAAACAGCTACGTGACACGGTGTGGCTCAGACTCCATAAAACAAATGCCTGGATTTTTCCGCCAGCAATGCAGAGAACATTTACATACAGTGCCAGCGAGCCGAACAAATAACATCTGAAATAAGTGGCACAGGGTACTCGAGTTACGCCCAGGGTGCTCAGCGCACACGGCGAACGCACACTTGGCCGCCTCGCAATCGCTAACATCTTACGCAAACGCATCAGTTTTCGATATAGTCGTATTCAACGTCTCCGCAATGCTAACCGAAATAGGTAATATCGAAGGCAAAGCGATCGAACTGCAACAAGCAATCGAGATCGAAGCCAAAAATCGAGCGGAAACTCGCACGGCGTAAAATTCGAAACCTTGGAAACTGGTACGGCTCTTCGCGATATAACAACAAAGGCACGCGAAATCGCGGATCGCAAAGAAAAGTCATTCGAGCTAGAGAATTTGTCAAGCTTCACGTCAAAATTCAGCTACTCAAGCTGGACGGTTGTAATAATAATAATTGTAATCATAAGTGGCGTATGGACCATCAAAAAGCGTCGCGCCGGTCAGTCAACGCGCAAGCTAATTAAGCAGCAGGAAAAACAGCTAGAGCTGCAAACCTTGAGGGAGATGAATCGGGCTAGGAGCCGTGACTAGATCTGCCATCTACGCAACGTTCACAAACAATTTCCTTTTCCCTCTGTACACCATTCACAGCAAAAAAAAAAATAAAATAAGCCAAATTGCGACTAGTACTGAAACGACACTAGCCGCGCAAAAGCTTAAACGCTCTCTACTATAATATAACGAATGCTTCTTTTTCAGGAATTAGAAAATTAAAATATTATCATTAAATAATCCATTATGTAACCTACATTATCATTTATTAGCTTTATGGGTTTTATATATTACTGTATTCGATTATTTCAGGGGTACTATTATTAGTATTAATATTTTGGTGTAAAACAAAATAATGGTTAATCAATTGTTCATAAAATATTACTTATCTCGTAGAATAATCAGCGGAATTATTATCCAGTCTACCGCACATCTAGTATTAAGGAATAGAATTATGTACATACAGGAGCTTCGATCCATACAATTTGTAAGTAGCAGCGGCTGCTAAGGAACAACATCCGCGTTTACATGCACACACCACACACACACACACACACACACACACACACAAAACACATTCATCTAGCGTCTTGCACGCAGAGGACGGAAGAGAACGAACTCCACACCCTCATAGTTCAAACGGGGACACAACACGCATAAATACGCACACATTCACACAAAACTGACATACATATGCACTTTTCGGCGCAGTGTTCTAACAATTTTTTTGCATAGGTTCTGTTTTTTTCGGGCGACGGGGACGTCTGCCCACGCGACCTCGGACGTGTCACGGACGAGCTTTGGGCTCTCCGGCGGCATCTCCGATGGCCTGCGTTTCCGGCGATTGCACCAGACGCATTGTCAGCATTAGAAACACCACGGCCCGAAAGTTTCGCGTGCAGAAGTGCAACGCTGCACTTCGGCACGTGGAACCGCTCCACCGTCGACGAGTCGCGTCGACGAGCGAGCGGCAGACTACCGGCGACACTCTAGCGAGCGGAGCTCCAATATCGGAACAAAAATAGGCAACAGCAACCTATCCGTCTCTTCTCTCTCCTCGTGTTGACTCT